>NC_003076.8:5454545-5757575 GCF_000001735.4 Arabidopsis thaliana | reverse complement strand
CACGCTAGTTCAACGATTTCGATAGATTTAACAGGTGAGTCCATTCATTCTTTCAAACGATTGATTAAAGTATCAAATCCATTTCTTTAAACTAATCTTATATTGATTCAGAATGATCTTTGTAGGTTTAAAGCATGCTTAGAGAACACCAAACAGCCTCCAAAAATATCCACTCAAGTCTTATTTCATCGTAAATTTGTAATGCGGTACCGTGAGTAAACAGCTTTCCTTTACCGTGATTCTGGTCTTTATGATTCCTTCTTCTAAAGAAAGAAGCTTTGAAAGAAAAGCTAAAGATGCTTTGGTCCCTCTTGGACATTTTTTTGGGGAAGAAGAATACAGCTTTTTGCATTCTTTTGATCTTCAAAAGTTTTCTTTTTTTCCTTTGGTGTTAAAAAGATTGGAACTTGTAAATGTGACACTCTCTTGCCCTTTGAAGCTTATTCTAGTCAAAATAGTAAAAATGAAGCAATTTGCCTAACAAATCACATGATTCTGATTTTTGGGTCTCTTCCTTAATATTCTTCTTTAATTATTTTATTAATGTATGATTATTGTCAAAGTGTCATTCATGTCCTATAGAAATTAGACAAACATTGGTTGCTTAATTGGTCCATTATACCTATTTTTCACTTTTAAGATTCTACATAGCTTATGGTTATTGATTTGACTTCTTCTTGGACAAAAAGTATTGTTCGAAACATAAACCATCAAATAGATTCCGGTGTTGTCTCTATAATTTTATTACAAAGTTCCTACATTACCTTTTGATTTTAACAAAAGTATACAAATTACAAAATGGAGATTATGAGTAATCTTTTGGTTGGTTGGCTCACATGATGGAACAAGCGGCGTGGACGTTGTCGTCGCTGAAGAGGGAAACGTAATTTTCCTCGGGAGCGTTTGCTGTTGGAAACGATTGAGTGGGATTACGGATGTGGCCTGCAGGTGCACGTTTATCGTACATGCCAGGAGCAAAAGGGTAATAGACCATATGTTGAGGTATGTAAGGCCAAAACTCAGCCTTTTTACCGGTGCTCTTCACTCTCTTCAACACCTTGTTTGGGTCCACGTGTCCGTTCACCGTTATCCGGCTCTGTTTCCGGTTCACCTCCACCGATTTCACCCCTGTACCGGTCGGTTTCAACATTCAAGTTTTTGTAATATTAAAATGTATATCTATATCAGTAAAATTGTTTTCTAGTTTGCTATAATATCATACTATGTTGGAGTTTAAGATTAAAAGTATTTTTCTTACCAAATTGTTTTACTACCATATTTATGATCTTTTACTATATTTTTTAGGCTACAAAATTTATTTTATTAGAAAATTATTATAAAGTAAAGAAACTAATAACTCCATGGAAAAATGTGATTGGATCATATTTACTGATAATGCTTCATGGGACTCTTTTAACATATGTAAATAAAGGTAGATTCGGGACCATTTGACCCATAATATTTTCGGACTAAAAGTTTGGTACAGTTTTTCCAATCAAAGGATTGAGCAAATGATTAGTAATTGTAATTATATATATTCTGGCCAGCTATAAAATTGCAATTTTAAGAGAGGAATAAGAATCTTTAAAAGAGAAAAGCATGGAGAATAAAGAAAATGGAAACAAAAAGGGAAAAAAAGAGAGATTGAAGAAAGTTTTGATTCAAAGTCAGAGAGAGAGATGGGGAAAGAGAACCTTTCATGCGACGAACCACGTTTCTAACTCTCCTTTCACAACCATCACAGTCCATTTTCACCTTGATATCCACTGTCTACACAAAACCCATTTAATTACCAATTATTAAAATAAACATGCATATTTTATATTCAGCAGTAATGAGTTTCTAGATTCGACTTTCGACCAATTGTGTTAGCTATGTATAACGAATTGTTTTTTGATGAAGTTTTGAAGAAACGTATTTAACAAAAACCATATTCACATTTTTGAAACGTAACATTTGAATTTGTGCATGGGACGTATAACGTATTAGCATATAGTTTTGAAGTTAACCAAAACAGTTTGAGTATAAAGATAATAGAGTATTATGTGTGATATAAAGAATGAAAAAAAGCAGAGTAGCTAGCTTGTAAAAGAGATGAGAGAAAGAACAGACCTGCAATGGCTTACGCTTGGTTTTGGCATTAGCGTATGTATATGAACAAAAGCTAGAGATATAATCAAATGCACCCATTCTCTTTTTTCGTCAGCAAAAAAACTATGTGTATATGATCAAATGTGTGTAAATTAATATGTATATTGTATGTTTGTGTATATATATGTATGTGAGTGTTTGTGAGTAGTGTATATATAGGGAGAGAGAAGAAGAAAGAGGCTTTCTTAATAGAGAAGGAGAAGAGAGTTACGTGACATGCATTCAAGATTCCATGTACATATGTAGGCTTTCTTGGATTTTTTTTGAGTAGTCTATTTTTCAGAATAAATTCAATATTTTTTCACGATAAAAATGTTGTAGAAGCAAAAGGTTGATTAGGAACAAAAGTGAGAAGGAAAAAAAAAACTATGGTAAACCAATGATGAAATAAAATCAATTATTTTTAATTCCGGTTTTTTTGTCCTTATAATTAAGGATATATCAAAACAAATTTGATGAGATCAACAAAAAACATAAAAACATTTGATGAGAGCTGAATCTTGTCCTAGTCATCAATTCGAGTTAAAACTGAAACAAGAGACCTCTATTATAGATATGTTTGATTTCAGTTTCTTTAATCATACTATAGTGTAATGAGAATTTATTGGCGTTATTAAACAAAACTCTTTTTTTTATTGACCTTTGCTTTGGTTTCGATTCAAACGAGTGTGGCTTCTGCATCACCCAATTCTTATTTTTTAGAAAGAAAGTCCCAATAATTGCCCAATATGATTCCATCAACTTAAAAATCATTAAAACTATATATAAATACTATTATGAGATGCTTTAAAAACACTAAAATGAATGGTGACCGTTATTTATTTTTTGAATAAAATCATAGAACAATGCTAAAACTTGAGATGCTTTGTGATACAGTGTGATGTTGAGTTACAAATGATCTTTGACCTTCCCTTTTTCTACTAATGGATATATTAGCATTTTTGGGATATTTTCAATATAGGTGTATAGTTTGTAGATATAGATATTTGCGTGATATTTAGATAATTAGATTGTTCTAACGATAACAACTAGGAAACTAAATGACATAACCCAAAATTAATGATCTCTTAAAAGTTTGTTTAAATGTTAGGAGGGTGTTACGAGTACGAGGAGGTGATGCGATAAGGTTTGACGGTGATGAGTTTCAACAATATTTAAATGCTGATTCGTATTCATCATGAAGTTGTGGTTATGTTTTAGATTTTGCTCTAAAAATATGTGAGGCTTAAGACTGACTTGGTATTTTTTGTAATATTTTAACTTGGATAATCATTTATTCTTCTCCTTACTAATATATAGTTGCGGCTTTTTCAATGGAATCGAACTATGTTTCAGTAAGGTTAACGCAGAATAGTAAAAGGTGTACGCAGAAAACCGAGAGAAGTACAATGGAGAGAGTACGCTGACTTGACGTTGAACCTTATGCTATTTTTTGGGTAAGATCAGTTTTTATATTCTAACTTTTCTGAAACATATCAGACAATTTTTAAATCGTCTCTCGTAGATTCTAAGCCACCTGTGTTGGACACAATTCATGTTTTTTTACTGTTGTGGTCTTTTACGGCTTTAAATCGACCGTTAATTTTGTCATAAGAAATAAACAAATAACTACCACAAGTTTTCTATGTTGTCTTAAATTTTTTGCCAAAGCTTTTTCTTGGTGTATGGATAGATGTCAAATTATTAAAAAGAAAAAAAATTGATAAAATGTTGTCCACTACAGAAGGAGACCAATTTAATGGTAAGCCATACACATCTCAATTGAGAGAGAGAGAGCCATGAGATCAACAAAATCTTCTTTCTACTCGCAAGTCTTTGATGTCAACAACATAAAAAACAAATTAAAGATATCTGAAGAAGCTCCTCTTACAAACTTAAAGTAAGTTACAATCTCAAAAATCCTTAAAACACTTGAGCAAAGAAAAAAGAAAGTGTTTGTAACTCCAAATAGATCCTAAACGCATCTGTAAGAACCTCTTAAACCAGGTGCAACCATCTTTGGCAGGGTTTTAGTAGCGGTCATGGCGTCTGCAAGGTAGTTAAATACTTACTTTAATGTAGCCAGAAGTAATAATAAGATGTGTGTATGTTCTTAATCAAAGTTACCTGCGGCGATCATGATCCCTCGGTCTTTCCCTAGACCGGGACCGTGAACTGCGCCGGCTTCTTGAGTCATAGCCACGTGACTGATTATAGTTTCTGTCATGTTCTCGGTGGTCATGGTGCCTGTCACGATCTCTACTCCTGCGGTCAACATCTCTTCCTCGGTCACGGTTATCTCCTCCGTCTCTGTCTTTACTTGATTCTCGCTCTCTACTCCTCTCCTTTGATCTGAGATTGGTTTAGGTTTTCAGCAAAAATGTTGAAGATTAAAGGAAGTAAACAAACAATGTGTTCAAATGCTTGAGAAAAATAAACCTCCTTTCTTCGACCCGTTCCTTGTGAACTTTGTTCTTCTCCTCCTGAAGAAGACAGAGAGAATATAACTATACAGTCTATATCAAGAGAGAAAAGGAAAATCACTAGAAAGATTCTACTGTATATTACCTGAAGCTCTGCCAATTTGTCGCGGATCAGCATGTAACCCAAGTGAAGCTTCCCTCCAAAATGATCAGCTAACCGACGATCACTAAAGGCAGTACAACAGATTTTTGACATTGCCAAATGCAAATAACAGATTGGTGACAAAGATATAGTTTAAAGTTCCATTATTTATCTCTAACAGGCACAATAAATCAAGAAAGAACGCACATTTATTAGCTGCAAAAGTAATCCTCGTAAAACTGGGCCCAAATAGCCTGCTGGTGAAAAGGAGGTACAATAGCCGGGGTCAAATAATGAACCACTTGCAACCCAATAATCTATTTCTAGCTTTCTTATGAAACGCCACGGAACCATAAAACATAAACAAATTTAAGTAATTAAAGTTAACCTGTCATAGACGCTCAAAAATGCTCCGCATATGTCACATAGACGCAGCTTCTGGTCTGTCTGAGACAATAAGAGAAGAGAGAATGAGGACTACCAACCAACACAGTGACAAAAAATATACAGCGAGCAGAGATGAGAAAATGGTATATACTTCACTTCAAAAGCAATTTCTGTTTACGCTGTTTGACAATTGAGAACACTGAATACATGCTTCAACCAAAGCATTTTAATTGTCCTCAAACTTTATAAGCCATTACTTCTTTTTGGATACTAGGATTAGGACTATCTTCCTTAAATTCTAATGTTCATCAGACTAAACAAACTATATAAGATAATAACCTAAGAATTAAGAATCTTGAGGGCCTCTATGAGAAATGGATTTCAATATATTATCATGTCGGAGATAAGGTGATATAAATGATGATCTTGACTTACAATGCGCACGTCAGCAGCAGTGTACTTGGTTGAATCCACTACAGGTTCTTGTCTAGCAGTAAGCTGAAACATGTACAGGCACAACACTCTTAGGAACTAATAAAAGTAGGGGAAAATATTATACAATAAGTGAGTAGGGAGAGACATAAGGAACATGCAGAACTATTCAAGCAAATTAACCACCAAGACAAAGAGAGATCCCTGTGTCAATAGACTTCATTAACATCTCCAAATCTTATAAAGTATGAAGTAACTTGGAAACAAGAACGAAACAGAAAACTAATTTACGAAAGAAAACAAACCTTCTTAAGAGCTTCCGCCTCTTCTAGTGCTTTCTGCGCTTCATCAACCATCCCTTGTTCACCTGAAATAAACGTACAGATATCATAACTGTACTGTGGCTGTTTCCAACATTGAAAAAGTTCAGTTTTTATGTATGTATGTAACCATAAACTGTCTTCTTCTAACATTGCCTATCCCAAAGGTTTCCTAAGCTCAGTTTTGTACATTCATAAAGAATCAATTAATAGGCCAATTAAATTTTTAGATCAGCCACCAGAAACTTCCCCGTTGGCAAAGAAGTTGAATGTAAAAATGATAAGAATTATCAAAAGTACAGAAACCACAATTTTGCACCACTGAAACGGTAACTTAAAGAGCTACCGATTCAATATCACCACATATAACAAAACAGATACGAATAAGAGGTTTGCTCCTTACCAAGCTCTTCTGCTTTCTTTAGTTTTTCATTGATCATTTCTTGAGTACGAGGATCGGGCGGAGGTAAAGTTGCAGCTGGTTGCTGAGCTGGAACTGCCTGTTGCAAGGATGTCCTATCTTTGTTAAAGGCATCCAACAGTAGCACAGCCTGTAGGTAAACAAGACAAAAGACTTGACTGTTAACAATGTACCAGGCGCAGCAGCAAATAGCAAATTACATAATAACAGACCTGTAGGTCAGCTCTCTTCGTCCTCATCTCTTCAACTAACTCAAGAGCTCTAATCTTCAGATCTGTTTTGCCTTCAAGATCTGCGATATGAAAACATAATTTCTGAATATTACAGCAGGATCCAAAGTTTTACGGAATCAAAGGTAAAAGAACTCCAGTTATTCAAAAATTACCCGATCTAATAAAATGTAAAAAACACACACACAACAATCAAGAATTTCACTAAATGGCACTAAAAGAAAGCATTTTTCTGTATAATCACTAAATGGCTTAGATGTTAAGAAAAGGTCAATTAAGCAGCCAAAAAAAGTTATAATATTCTTTTATATTACCGTGCAGGTCTGCTTCCTTCATCTTTTCTTTGATTTGCTTCGATAATTCAAGAATTTCAGGTGACTGCGATACAACGATGATATGATGATGAAAAAAAAGCTTGAGTTGAAAAAAAAAACACAAAAAAAAACTCAACGAATTGAAACTTAGATCATCACCTGAGTAAATTCTGTGACAGAAATTGCAATGGCAGCTTTGGCATCCTCTTCTTGAAGACGATTAAGAGCCCTACCAATCTTCCTATCACACTCAACAATAAGCCTATCTATCGCATCTTCCAATTCCCTATCATAGTTGTCAACACCTTTTGCCTTTGCATCTTTATATCTAAAGACGAGTTAAAGCAAAACAGTAGAGGAGCGAAATAACATCCTACTGAATAACTAGTGTGGACTTTAGAAATAACAACACACGAAGAAGAAAAAGACTTTACATTCATTAAAAAAAGGATACTCTTTCCTCAGCTGCAAAGAGTGCACCTTTGGGCAAGGACCCATATCCATTTTCTGATAATAATAACAAACATGTCAAAGACTACTCATAAACCAAATTAGCCACATTGTTACCTAAATCAACAACCTCCCCCAAATCAAGCTAGGATTTTTAACATTATCCAAAACAACTACATCAATTAACACATACCAATACTAAAACTTTATGAATCAAAGCTCACAAAGGATGAGGAAATTAAGTTTTTTTCCAAGATACTAATGAGAAAGCCATTGAGCAAAAGAAGAAGAAAGGAATTGGGTATCGAAGAAGATGAATATAAATACGAACCGTCAATTGGAAAAGCTCGTGAGGGCAGAGACCAGAGAGGTAAAGACGGCAAACATCGCGGTCGTAGTATTTGCGATTGACCTCAGTGACATCGCCGTTTCTGTTAGCTCCCATGAGCACATCGAGTTGCTTCCTCATAGCGTCCATCTTCGTTATCTCTCTCTCACAGTAAGTTTGATTCTCTGAATCACGAATTGATCCTCTCTGCGAACAGAGAGATTTGGGTTTTTGATTGAAAGCTTACGATTACAGAGACCAAAAGGGGTTTTTGTTAATTAGGGTTCAGTATCATTATAGGTCCCTAAAGGTAAATAATTTAAAATTTTACCCGAAATTAGGGTTTATTATTACAATTTAAAAGTATCGGGGTTTTGTACGAAAATTTCTAAATAAAGTCCATAATATTTGCAAAAGTGCCACCAATGCTCGGTTACATATTGTTTTTGCTTCGAGGATTCTCAAGTCGAGTTTAAAGTTTCTGATGTAATATGTCATATAAATTTCTGATGCATTATGTTTTCACTCAACCAATTTGCCAGTGGTTTGAGATATTGGACTCATAATAGATTAAAGATTAATTATGTGATCTTTGAATATTTTGTGTTAAGTACATATGTTATATAGTCTCTGATGATGTTGATGAAAAATGGACTTTATGCAATTTTCGGATCCATCTTAGGTATTTCTTTAGATTAGAATTTGAAATTTCTCTGTTTTAGTATCGAAGTAACTTATCTTACATTATTAGATCCATTCTATATATTCCTAGAAAACCGGTGATCACTAAAGAACAATGAGCTACAAAATCTAACACTTGCTTTAATTGTGCCATACTTTAGTTTTTGCAATTATGACAAAGAGTGACTTAGCCTTTCTTAAACAGTATGATTCAGCTATTTCTCTATTTACTTTTGTTTTCACTTTCTTTTGCTGCCAAAACTGTTTTTTCATTTGCGATTCTTCACTTTAGCGTACATAATTGATTCTTCAATTCTCATTCTGTTTCCAGCTTGAGAATTCATATCTGGACGGAGATGGAGTTGTATGATGTATCTGCCAATTACAATGTTCTTTTTCTCAACTTGTAGTAATTCATAAGACTTAAGAAGTCTAAAACTATCACTTTTTTCACGTTCGATTCCTTTTAACTGCAACATAGAAAAATGATCTTATATTGGTTAAACAGAATGGAATCCTGAACAAAATAATCATCTATGTAACATATGTTTTTAAAATGAAAAGTATCTAACTAGAATCAGTTGCGTGGTGGATTTAAAAAAAAATGGTTGAGCATGAAACCAAAACGTGTGTTTTTTCAAGTTTTTTATAAAAACAAAAACTGTAGCATACTTTCAATTATGTGTTTCTCTTTGTTGCATAGTATTTTATTTTGTATAAATTTTGAGAATTATTTTTGTAATTCATTCATGGGACAGTACTGTGAATCGCACGCCAATTTACCATTTGATCGATTACGAATCTCTGAACAAATCTAAAGATTTTTCTTTTCCAATAAACACTAATTTAAGACACGAAAAGAAAAGTTTGTGGAAAAGAAAAATGAGATGTCAGTCATGCAAAGAATCAGTGTGATGTGGAGTGAAATAGAAGAACTCCCCCGCTTTAACCGGGGGGAACCAAAAGCTTTTTCACATATAAAATGAAAAAGTGGAAATTGTTGATTTATTTGACCACTGAAAAATATGGAATAATAGAGCATAAATATAAATAACATGATGATATGACAATGACTCTGGCCGTGGCTGGTGCAATTGCAATGTGACAATGTTATGGGTTTTCGTACGCAAGGCAGACTCTTGCAGTCTTGCAGACCCTCATCATTTCCACATATATTCGTCTTTACATAACAAATAAAAAATATTGTATATACTATATCTATCTTTATCTACTAGCTAGTAAGAAGAAACATGAGAAGAGTTCACACTAATTGGACAAATGCTTAACTAAAACAGTTCAAAAACGATTAACTAGTCTAATTAAATACAGTTTAATTGACCTATAAATTGATTTAAATGTCTTGCATGATATAGATATAAGGTTTATTGCTTAGGAATACTAAACATACAGAACAAAGCAAAGAAAACCACTCAGTCTAGACTGGCTCTTAGATATTCGTAGGTATATAAGAGTAGACAAAATACTTCCGACTAATTAAAAACATGTTATACGAAATTGTCTTGCAACTTAGTTACGGATAAAGAAGTTCAAAGAAGTAATTTGCCATCAATGATATATAGTACTAATGTGTGTATTAGTGTATATGCATATATATGGATATTATATAGTAAAAAAAAGTGCATGCAAATGAACAATGAATGGGCAATGTAAAAGGTATTGGGTGGGGGAATGGTAGAGCAGCTGCAGTAGCAGTAGCATTTATACTGACAAATATCTCAAACTCATCCATCTGATTTTAATAACAGTTTTTTCTTCTTTTTCTTTTGTTGTTTTTTACCACTTTTCTTTCTTTTTCTCATTTTCTACTTACTTCCAGATTTTTCATTTTCCTATTTTTGGTCACACGCTCTTGTCAGTTGTAGATATCTTCATCTACAGGTGTTTCCTTTTATTTTCAGATGGAATCTCAATCTACAGGTGTTTCTCACTTCAATAAATTACGGCCCCCAAAAAATTTAGTTTTTGTATTTACAAGAAACATAGCATAATATGATACATATGGTTTTGAAGTACTGTTTTTTACACAAAACTTTGATTATAAAACCTCAGCCGTTCTTTCGTATTTAGAATTTAAACGCATGCAATGAAGTCATTCGTGAATGATATATAAATAGTTTGTTTATTTGTTATATATCGTCCCGCCCCGGATCAAAACCTAAAGTAAGTGAATAAAATTTTCTTTTGTAGAGATAAGAAAATTTGTACCGCGTATCGAAAATGTAAAACCTATTTTAATTTCTAGATCTACTAATTGGGTTTGAGGTATTGAAATAATTGGGTACCAAAGGTTTTGGGGTACTATATATAAAAAGCAGATAAGAACAAATTGTTAGGAAAAAATAATATGATTTTGTAGGTACGAGGCAATTCTAGAACGTGTGTTGGTGGTGTGTTAGATATTGCAGGCATAATAATGGAAGAAGTGAAATTATATTACAATTAAATAGGAAGACGAGAATCCATTGAATCATATCTTACCAGTCCAAACTTTTTTTAAGTATATAAATCTTTGAAAGAGTATAAACCCATGCACATGCCCACTTTCGTCTCATTGATCCATGTGTATACCCTATAGTTTCCTCCCTAATTACTCTAATTCCCCTAAATCATTTTTAATTTGATACAATTAGTCGGATAAGCTCAAACTACTTTACTATTGTTGCTTAGCATGTACAGTACATATCTAGCATCCGAACCCTACTAGCCATCCACATCTTATGTACATAATTATGACTGTTTTAAGTACTTTTTTACTTTCGTTTACAATGTTTGTTTGAAAATTTGAGGCGTTTTTTACTGGTTGAACTGTAGCCACTAAGACACTAAGACTTCAAAATTCAAATAGGAAAATCTATACTTTTACAATATCTTTGCATGTCAAATTATTTTTAACGTGGTTATACATTTTGCCTAAGATTTAGAGTACATTCATAATAACAACAATAAAATATTTCTATATATAGTAGGTTTAGTGAAGTTACTATATGAGATAGTTCATCGCATTGATCACGTCTGATGCGAATCACATATCCTATATCTAGTTGAGCATATGTTTCGTGGAAGACAGGAACCATCTCTTAGACCCGCACTTCAAAATATCACAAAACACGAAACCATGAATCTTTTGAGTTTGTTAAAAAATACTAAAAGTGACGAGTTCGCGTTTGGAAAAAATGCCAAACTAAATCGCTGGCTCGTGTCATACGTTCACACATACACATGTCTCTAAGAGACACAGCATCATTGGTCTTAAATCGACAACGAGTGAGTTTTTGGATTTTACTATTGGTCCTCGACATGTTTACCCATTTTTGTCATTTACATTTAACATTTTATACGCATGAAGAGAGAGAGAGACAGAAAGCAGAGATTTGAAATGGTTTTTGACTGATTAATTAAAGTGTCATCAAAACAAATTGGGATTACGAGATTATCCAGTTGAAACGACATTACTACCCCTACCCTTCAAACCGACCAATACATCTCCACATTTTTCAAGTAAATATTTTTTCTTTCTGAATTTAATTGCAAAATTCTCTAAATGCGCATAATATGTCGCCTCGGAAGAAATGAACATTATATTTTTGACTTTTCTTCTTCTTCTTCCTCTTCTCTCTTCATTTAACACCAAAACCTTTTTCTTTCTCCTCTTCATGCATGAACCCTAACTAAGTTCTTTTTCCTATTCTTCTTCTCTCATCTATCACAAGGAGTAGTTAGAATATTATATGAACTCGATGAATAACTGGTTAGGCTTCTCTCTCTCTCCTCATGATCAAAATCATCACCGTACGGATGTTGACTCCTCCACCACCAGAACCGCCGTAGATGTTGCCGGAGGGTACTGTTTTGATCTGGCCGCTCCCTCCGATGAATCTTCTGCCGTTCAAACATCTTTTCTTTCTCCTTTCGGTGTCACCCTCGAAGCTTTCACCAGAGACAATAATAGTCACTCCCGAGGTTTGTGTTTTAAAAATATTTATTTTATCTTTGTTTTTGTTATTTTTTCCCCTTCTTCCAATGCATAGAACAAAGACCAAGACTCACGCACGTAGCCCTATTTTTGTTTTTCATTGTTTATCGATTTCATCTCTTTTGAGAATTTCCATGAGTGGGGTTTAGTGTTTGTTCACATGATCACATCTCATGAATTTAAACTTAGTAAAACATGAAACTAGACATTTATTTTGTACCCTTTTATCCTTATAAAATGAAAATTCCATTTCGTATATTATAGATCGGTGATGAATCAAACCCAACGTTGGGGATCGCTTTGTTTTTTGTCTATAGATTGGGACATCAATGGTGGTGCATGCAATAACATTAACAATAACGAACAAAATGGACCAAAGCTTGAGAATTTCCTCGGCCGCACCACCACGATTTACAATACCAACGAGACCGTTGTAGATGGAAATGGCGATTGTGGAGGAGGAGACGGTGGTGGTGGCGGCTCACTAGGCCTTTCGATGATAAAAACATGGCTGAGTAATCATTCGGTTGCTAATGCTAATCATCAAGACAATGGTAACGGTGCACGAGGCTTGTCCCTCTCTATGAATTCATCTACTAGTGATAGCAACAACTACAACAACAATGATGATGTCGTCCAAGAGAAGACTATTGTTGATGTCGTAGAAACTACACCGAAGAAAACTATTGAGAGTTTTGGACAAAGGACGTCTATATACCGCGGTGTTACAAGGTTAATTTCATTCATCTATGTATATTTTTATTGTGCTTAAATTGTGATTTTCTTGGTATTGTTTGGGACATTCTAATGGTTCGGTTGAGAGAGAGTGCAACGGAATGTCTCTCAATGTATATTAAAGAGAAACATTAATTAGTGTACATGGGTTTATATATACAATAATACGTCATATATATGGTATGCTCTTGATCATAGTATATAATGTTTGAATTTAATGTCAGGCATCGGTGGACAGGTAGATACGAGGCACATTTATGGGACAATAGTTGCAAAAGAGAAGGCCAGACTCGCAAAGGAAGACAAGGTACTATATATATAAAGCTAATTTTTTAATTTTCATTTACCATTTATTTTCAAACTAATTTAGGTTTTCTTTTCATGTGTTTCATCAAAATTTGCACCTGATGGCTCTCTTTTCAGTTTATCTGGGTAAGTTCTTGATTTTAAGCTATAAATTAATAATAGATGACTATTAAATCTATTCTAAGCAAAATATAATTGTTGTGTTATCTGATCCTACAGGAGGTTATGACAAAGAAGAAAAAGCAGCTAGGGCTTACGATTTAGCCGCACTAAAGTATTGGGGAACCACCACTACTACTAACTTCCCCGTATGTTAATTAATCAATAATATATACATAAATTCCTAACTTCTAACCAATTTTAGTCTGAATAATGCCAATCTCTTAAACTAGTATTATCTTACTATTAACTGTCATGTTTATATTGTTACATTTGTTACAATAAAAATTAGTAATGTTGGTTGGATATAATATTCAGTTGAGTGAATATGAGAAAGAGGTAGAAGAGATGAAGCACATGACGAGGCAAGAGTATGTTGCCTCTCTGCGCAGGTACAGAATGAAACTCTTGAATTTATTGCATTTTAGAAACCCATCACGTATATATTTATTAAAATATATCGTAACATTGAATAAATCATTATTTGGAAAGATATAAGAAACATGTAAATATGCAGGAAAAGTAGTGGTTTCTCTCGTGGTGCATCGATTTATCGAGGAGTAACAAGGTACGTATAATCCATCTAGATATGGAACGAATACAGTGTTTCATTATTTTTTTTGATGTATACATAATAATTGTCATACAATACTATTAATCTAATCTAATTAATATTTCCTTTAAAATGGTTCCAAAAGGCATCACCAACATGGAAGGTGGCAAGCTAGGATCGGAAGAGTCGCCGGTAACAAAGACCTCTACTTGGGAACTTTCGGTACATTTTCCAATAAAATCTATATACTATAAGATATTAAATATACACAAATATATCTAAGTGAATCATACAAATTATGTAGGCACACAGGAAGAGGCTGCTGAGGCTTATGACATTGCAGCCATTAAATTCAGAGGATTAAGCGCAGTGACTAACTTCGACATGAACAGATACAATGTTAAAGCAATCCTCGAGAGCCCGAGTCTACCTATTGGTAGTTCTGCGAAACGTCTCAAGGACGTTAATAATCCGGTTCCAGCTATGATGATTAGTAATAACGTTTCAGAGAGTGCAAATAATGTTAGCGGTTGGCAAAACACTGCGTTTCAGCATCATCAGGGAATGGATTTGAGCTTATTGCAGCAACAGCAGGAGAGGTACGTTGGTTATTACAATGGAGGAAACTTGTCTACCGAGAGTACTAGGGTTTGTTTCAAACAAGAGGAGGAACAACAACACTTCTTGAGAAACTCGCCGAGTCACATGACTAATGTTGATCATCATAGCTCGACCTCTGATGATTCTGTTACCGTTTGTGGAAATGTTGTTAGTTATGGTGGTTATCAAGGATTCGCAATCCCTGTTGGAACATCGGTTAATTACGATCCCTTTACTGCTGCTGAGATTGCTTACAACGCAAGAAATCATTATTACTATGCTCAGCATCAGCAACAACAGCAGATTCAGCAGTCGCCGGGAGGAGATTTTCCGGTGGCGATTTCGAATAACCATAGCTCTAACATGTACTTTCACGGGGAAGGTGGTGGAGAAGGGGCTCCAACGTTTTCAGTTTGGAACGACACTTAGAAAAATAAGTAAAAGATCTTTTAGTTGTTTGCTTTGTATGTTGCGAACAGTTTGATTCTGTTTTTCTTTTTCCTTTTTTTGGGTAATTTTCTTATAACTTTTTTCATAGTTTCGATTATTTGGATAAAATTTTCAGATTGAGGATCATTTTATTTATTTATTAGTGTAGTCTAATTTAGTTGTATAACTATAAAATTGTTGTTTGTTTCCGAATCATAAGTTTTTTTTTTTTTTGGTTTTGTATTGATAGGTGCAAGAGACTCAAAATTCTGGTTTCGATGTTAACAGAATTCAAGTAGCTGCCCACTTGATTCGATTTGTTTTGTATTTGGAAACAACCATGGCTGGTCAAGGCCCAGCCCGTTGTGCTTCTGAACCTGCCTAGTCCCATGGACTAGATCTTTATCCGCAGACTCCAAAAGAAAAAGGATTGGCGCAGAGGAATTGTCATGGAAACAGAATGAACAAGAAAGGGTGAAGAAGATCAAAGGCATATATGATCTTTACATTCTCTTTAGCTTATGTATGCAGAAAATTCACCTAATTAAGGACAGGGAACGTAACTTGGCTTGCACTCCTCTCACCAAACCTTACCCCCTAACTAATTTTAATTCAAAATTACTAGTATTTTGGCCGATCACTTTATATAATAAGATACCAGATTTATTATATTTACGAATTATCAGCATGCATATACTGTATATAGTTTTTTTTTTGTTAAAGGGTAAAATAATAGGATCCTTTTGAATAAAATGAACATATATAATTAGTATAATGAAAACAGAAGGAAATGAGATTAGGACAGTAAGTAAAATGAGAGAGACCTGCAAAGGATAAAAAAGAGAAGCTTAAGGAAACCGCGACGATGAAAGAAAGACATGTCATCAGCTGATGGATGTGAGTGATGAGTTTGTTGCAGTTGTGTAGAAATTTTTACTAAAACAGTTGTTTTTACAAAAAAGAAATAATATAAAACGAAAGCTTAGCTTGAAGGCAATGGAGACTCTACAACAAACTATGTACCATACAGAGAGAGAAACTAAAAGCTTTTCACACATAAAAACCAAACTTATTCGTCTCTCATTGATCACCGTTTTGTTCTCTCAAGATCGCTGCTAATCTCCGGCCGTCCCTATGGAAGCTAGCGCCGGTCTTGTCGCCGGTTCTCATAACCGTAATGAACTAGTCGTCATTCACAACCATGAAGAGGTTTTTCACATTTACTTTTTCTCATCACTTACCAAAGTTTTTTTTTACCAACGCTAGTAAAATATTATTGCATTTTTTCGTTTTATTTGGTTACTATTTTTTAAAAATTCGTATGTTTTGGGAATAAAAATATGATCATTTTTTAAAATCATCTTCTTATTATGAGACAAAAATTTATAATCTGTATTCTGTAGTTGCAATAATGTTGTAGAAAATTCATATCTTTGTTAGCAAACATAATAATTTTGTTGGTAATATTAAGTTGAGAAGTCAGGTTTAACCATTTTAATCGCTGTCATTTTTTTTATTATCTTTACTTCATTAGAATCTTTTTTTGTTGATTAGAAATTTCAGGTTTTATTTCGTCTTTAAGGAACTTAAACTTTTGTGTAATTATAACAGCCAAAGCCTCTGAAGAATCTAGATGGACAATTCTGTGAGATATGTGGAGATCAGATTGGTTTAACAGTAGAAGGAGACCTCTTCGTAGCTTGCAATGAGTGTGGTTTTCCGGCGTGTAGACCTTGCTATGAGTACGAGAGAAGAGAAGGAACACAAAACTGTCCTCAGTGTAAGACTCGTTACAAGCGTCTCAGAGGTAAGTTATTTATTAATCTCCCTCTGCTCTTGTGTTGTTCGACGAAATGCCTCTATGAAAATTTAAAAAGGCTGTTCCTTTTTTTAGTTTGAACTTGGAGAGTAATGATCTGTTTTTTGGTTTCTGAAGGAAGCCCAAGAGTGGAGGGAGATGAAGACGAAGAAGATATTGATGATATTGAGTATGAATTTAATATCGAACATGAACAAGATAAGCATAAGCATTCTGCTGAGGCTATGCTTTATGGGAAAATGAGCTATGGAAGAGGTCCTGAGGATGATGAGAATGGGAGATTCCCACCTGTTATAGCTGGTGGTCATAGTGGAGAATTTCCAGTTGGAGGAGGTTATGGTAATGGAGAACATGGGCTTCATAAGCGTGTGCACCCATATCCATCATCTGAAGCTGGTGAGTCTCATGGAAATGTTAACTTACATATAGATTTAAGAATGTCTCACAGTGATGATTAGTTAGGGTCATGCATATCTCCATATGTGCAAATAACATAAGTATGAGGCCTTCCAGCTTAATAGTAGATAGGGACATAGTTTCATAAACATGGACTTTGGGTTCTATTACATTCTTTCTATGAAATTCATCAGCAGACCCTTTTTCTAACAATACTTTCCTTTTTGTTTATGTGTGTAATTTTAATGTGGTAGGGAGTGAGGGAGGATGGCGGGAAAGAATGGATGACTGGAAGCTCCAGCATGGAAATCTTGGGCCAGAACCAGATGATGATCCTGAGATGGGACTGTAATGCCTCCACAAACATTTATCTAAGACATCAGTTTTGTATGATTTGGATTCATGCTTACAAAATTTTGGATTTGACTGGAAATGGCTGTAGGATCGACGAGGCACGGCAGCCACTCTCGCGGAAAGTTCCCATTGCCTCAAGCAAGATCAATCCATATCGGATGGTCATCGTCGCTAGGCTTGTGATTCTAGCAGTTTTTCTGCGGTATAGGCTCTTGAATCCAGTGCATGATGCTCTGGGATTATGGCTGACCTCTGTGATCTGTGAAATCTGGTTCGCTGTCTCTTGGATTCTTGATCAGTTCCCCAAGTGGTTCCCTATTGAACGTGAGACCTATCTAGATCGGCTTTCCCTCAGGTAAAATCCACAGATTCTCAAGTAGAAGTCTTAAAATCTATGACGTTGGAGTTTGGATGTAAATATTTTTTGTTTATACAGGTACGAGAGAGAAGGTGAACCAAATATGCTTGCCCCTGTAGATGTCTTTGTCAGTACGGTGGACCCATTGAAGGAGCCTCCCCTCGTCACATCCAACACTGTGCTGTCAATCTTGGCCATGGACTACCCAGTTGAGAAAATCTCCTGCTATGTCTCTGACGACGGTGCTTCAATGCTTACATTCGAATCTCTCTCGGAAACTGCTGAGTTTGCAAGAAAATGGGTTCCCTTCTGTAAGAAATTCTCCATAGAGCCACGGGCACCGGAGATGTACTTCACGTTGAAAGTTGATTATCTCCAGGACAAAGTCCACCCAACATTTGTTAAGGAACGTCGAGCCATGAAGGTCAGTGTATATCACCTGATCTAGTTATACCACCACCCATCTTTTCACTATAATCTAAACTTCATAAGTGAAATTGACATATGACAGAGAGAATATGAGGAGTTCAAGGTCAGGATCAACGCTCAAGTGGCGAAGGCCTCAAAGGTTCCTCTAGAAGGTTGGATCATGCAAGATGGAACACCGTGGCCAGGGAACAACACCAAGGACCACCCCGGTATGATCCAAGTCTTCCTCGGCCACAGCGGAGGATTTGATGTCGAAGGGCATGAGCTTCCTCGGCTTGTGTACGTGTCCCGTGAGAAGCGTCCTGGTTTTCAACACCACAAGAAAGCTGGCGCCATGAATGCCCTGGTAATTTTCTTGATCTGCCTTGGACCAAACAAGAAACTGATCTCCGTGTCTTGGACCTAACCTGATACTTCTGTCAGGTTCGAGTGGCAGGCGTACTCACAAATGCTCCTTTCATGCTGAACTTGGACTGTGATCACTATGTAAACAACAGCAAGGCCGTGAGGGAAGCAATGTGTTTTTTGATGGATCCTCAGATTGGAAAGAAGGTCTGCTATGTTCAGTTCCCTCAAAGGTTTGATGGCATTGACACAAACGATCGTTACGCCAACAGAAACACAGTCTTCTTTGATGTAAGACTCAATTCATATTTTTCCAACTTCTGGTCTAAATGAAAATGTACCCTCTTGCTTACACTCTTGTTTGCTACAGATCAATATGAAAGGTCTAGATGGAATCCAAGGTCCAGTTTACGTTGGTACTGGTTGTGTTTTCAAACGACAAGCTCTGTATGGTTATGAACCACCAAAGGGTCCTAAACGTCCAAAGATGATAAGCTGTGGTTGTTGTCCTTGCTTTGGGCGCCGGAGAAAGAATAAGAAATTTTCCAAGAATGACATGAATGGTGACGTAGCAGCCCTTGGAGGTAAATTATCCCAACAACCTTATAATATCAGTCCATTCTTGCAGTAGATTTCGTTTATGTTGGAATCTTGCGGATCTGATAGTGTTTTTTGGCAGGAGCAGAAGGTGATAAGGAGCATTTGATGTCTGAAATGAACTTTGAGAAAACATTTGGGCAATCATCCATCTTTGTAACCTCAACTTTGATGGAAGAAGGTGGTGTTCCTCCGTCATCAAGTCCTGCAGTGCTCCTTAAAGAGGCAATCCATGTCATAAGCTGCGGTTATGAAGACAAGACTGAGTGGGGAACTGAGGTAATAATACTGAATCGTAGAAATCACCTTCTTATTTGTGATTTAGTAGCTGGCCATTGTAAAAAACGTTTGTGTATCTCGAAATTGCAGCTGGGTTGGATCTATGGCTCTATCACAGAGGATATTTTGACGGGATTCAAGATGCATTGCCGTGGATGGAGGTCTATTTACTGCATGCCTAAGAGGCCTGCATTCAAAGGTTCAGCTCCTATTAATCTATCAGACAGGTTAAACCAGGTTTTGCGTTGGGCACTTGGATCGGTTGAGATATTTTTCAGCCGGCACAGTCCTCTCTGGTATGGCTACAAAGGAGGCAAACTCAAGTGGCTTGAGCGTTTTGCTTATGCCAACACAACAATCTACCCCTTCACATCTATACCACTTCTTGCCTACTGTATCCTTCCAGCCATCTGTCTCCTTACTGACAAATTCATCATGCCACCGGTTAGTAAAATTATCAGAGAAAAGCACTTAGAAGCTGCATCAAATGTGCTAACTATCTGTTTTCCCAATTTTTCTTTCAGATAAGCACATTTGCTAGTCTCTTCTTCATCTCACTGTTTATGTCGATCATTGTAACGGGAATCTTGGAATTGAGATGGAGCGGAGTTAGCATTGAGGAATGGTGGAGAAACGAGCAATTCTGGGTCATTGGAGGAATCTCAGCTCATCTCTTTGCGGTTGTCCAAGGTCTCCTCAAAATCTTAGCAGGCATTGACACAAACTTCACCGTCACATCAAAGGCAACAGATGATGATGACTTTGGAGAACTTTACGCATTCAAATGGACAACACTGCTGATCCCTCCAACAACTGTCTTAATCATAAACATTGTTGGCGTTGTTGCAGGCATCTCAGATGCCATTAACAATGGATATCAGTCTTGGGGACCTCTATTTGGTAAACTCTTCTTCTCCTTTTGGGTCATTGTTCATCTCTACCCATTCCTCAAAGGTCTGATGGGTAGACAGAACAGAACACCAACCATTGTGGTGATTTGGTCAGTGTTATTGGCATCTATCTTCTCTTTGCTTTGGGTAAGAATTGATCCTTTTGTGCTCAAGACCAAAGGACCTGACACTTCCAAGTGTGGCATCAACTGCTGAAGCAAAATCTTTTTCGTCTTCTGAAACTTTTTCTGTACTTTGTCGAGAGTGTTTTCACTTCTCTCTTTGGATTGCATAATTGGATTTTGTTTATTGTATATTAGCCAGTAAAACAGATGGATCTGGGTTTATTGTGAGCGAGTAATGCATTGTAAGAAAATTTGAACAAAACTACTTTTTAGTTACACAGTAAAAGATTCACAGATACTTCCCTCAAGAGACATGTAGTTGCAGTGAAAACCCACAAATCTTGAATGCAAATTTTTAACAGAGAGCCTGAGACTTGTTCTTATATCGTGGAGTTCACAAACAAAATAAAGAAACGACAACAAAAGCCTAAACACACGCACACATCTCATAACAACTTCTCAAGCTGAATATCATTTGATAACATTAAAAAACAAATTGAATTGCCTGAGTTTGTTTAGTTAAAGTCTCACCTCTTATTCTTTCGAAACACCAAGGATCCACTGGGAGAGATGAGTCAAGTATGGCTCAGCCTGGGAGCCTTTGCTCAAGACTGGTCCTAAGCTCTGCAACTCCGAGTTGAACTCCCTTTCGAAATTGCTGGTAGAACACGTAACAGACATATTAGAACAATACCGTGATAATGAAGTTCAAAAATTCTAACAGCAACGGCTTTTGTAGAGATAGTGTAGCCATTAGTTTGAAAAACAATTCCTTGTTACTACTTACAATATGGACTCTGTAACGGTTGTGTCTCTTATCATTGTCTTCTGTGGATGAGACTGGCTATTGATGTCGATAGACGATGATATCAACCACTGTGTGGCTGCAGCATATTGCAGACACACTGATTTCAACTTCTCCATTTTCTGCACCATCAGTAAATATGAGTGTAAAATATTGATAAACATTACACTATTATTAGTGCGTTCAGAATTTTTGCTCTTGTTGCACGAAAGAGAAGCACATCACACTGTTACATCTGTCCTGAGAAAACATAACATTTAGTGGAACAGCGACAAACCTTAAGGACGTCAGGTAAAAGAAGCAAGCATCCTCTCAGACATTTATCAAGAAAAAAGTCGTGATGTTGTATCACCTGCAAGATGATGGCACATTGTTCAATGAAGAATGTTTTCCCTGCAAACCAAAACAAAGCAGGTCTCTACACTTACCTCATCTACACTCCTTGTGGATTGTAGTCTATCGTGCATTACATGCCAATTTGGTTCGAGAACCTGAAGAGACATCCCACATAAAGACAAGCAAAAACAACATTAGAAAAACTTAGAGAGGCAATAGTTGCTAAAATAAACACCAAATCATCTCATAAAGAATTATGTCTTTATATACTTCTGGTGTGATTTCTCTCCTCTGTTCATTGATAGTGTACTTATTTCTCCAGAATCACGTTTTCAAGAATGTATTTCTCGAAAAACACAGTTGCAAGAAGTGCCTACATTTGTAAGTATGGTTTTTACGACTACAGAGATATCTGGATTCAATATACAGAGTGTATGTCAGCAATTCTAGAAGTTAGTTTTCCAGAGACTTACACCGCAAAATCACAATGGAAAACAGGATCTATGAATAGACAATCAGAATCTTTAAAAAACAAAAAAATATTCAGATTCCATTCTATTAGCAAAAAAAAATGTTTTAAAAAACAAACAAAACAAAACAAAAAGAACATTCAGACTTGCCTCGAATGTAAGATAATGTAGAAGGCTACTGATGAATTTAAGCATGCTACGGCAGAGAAGCGATGATCTAAGAATTGCTGTACCCTTAGAGTTCATAGACCGAATCCCCTGTAGAATTTTCACAGCAGTTTGTTAGCGAAGCAAAATGATTAAAATGGTTTTAGAAGAAACCAAAACTGAAACAAATTACAAGCTACACAATATTATATCAGTCCTTACTTGATGTATCTGCCAAGCACCACAAAGCTGGCGTTCCACATGTTTGCAATGAAAAAGAAAGCGGAAAATTAACTGGTACTTTGACAATGCTTTCTTTGATATGACAATAGATAGTGGCCATTGAACCTGAAACACAAAGCCACAACCAACAATCAAACAATTGAGTAGCCAATCGAATATGCATTTGTCGATTACTTATATAAGTATGAATGATGACTCTAGAAATGCATTAGTAGTTATATATAACAACCATTAATAGCCATTAAGCTGTGTTATTACTTATATATATCTCGACGAACAAAATAGTTCGAATCCAGATACAAACAGGTAGTTGCAGACAAGGCAAGAAAGGAGCAGACCTTGTAGCTCAAGGAAAATGTCTCTAGACCAGTGATGCTCATTGGGTCCTCAATACTATTGCTATCAGTGTCCTTGTGCATTCCCAAAGTCGTAAGCAATGAAGCTCGATCCTAAGATATGAATACAAAGTGAGAACATATAATGTACAAACTCTGTAAATTCATCACATCCAGGAAAAGACAAATTAACTGCTCACCACACAACAAGTCAAGTCTTCGTGACGAGGATCTGCTGCAGCCGCTGTGGTACGTAGAGCAAGATCTAGCAAAGACTAAATAATACACATCCATTTAGATTCCAGCAAACAAGTAGAGGCCATAACGATTTAATAATGGTAAGAAGCTTTGTCTAATATTTTGAATCATGCTCTAAAGGGGAAAAAAGTACCTGCAACTTTTCAACAGATATTTCATGCACTTTTTTGTTGAGCTCCTCTCGAGCAATGTCCATAAAATGAACCAAGAAATCACCCTGTAGTTCATTACATTGTTATACCAAAATCAATGACTGAAGAAAACAACTCAACAACAGACTTTTCACATTGATAAATTTGTGCCTAGGAAATTCTGAAGAACTCTGAAGATAACTGGTTATTCATGAACAGAACCAGCATACCTGGTCGAGAAGAAGATAGTGCTTTATAGATCGAAGCCTTCCAACAAGGTCATACTGAATCATATACTGATGGTCAGAGAGGTGTATTGACGAGGAACGACATCAAAGAAGCAGTCATCATAAAACAAAATAAGTATTACCTTATCCTTGATGAGATTCACAAGCTCTATACTGGCAAATTCGTGAGCAGCCTTTATGCATTCAAGATAATGATGATTTGACCCAAATATTGTTAACTTAGATCTCTCTGATATGGGAACCTGTTAAAAAAAATCAGCCAATGTCGGGTCCAGTGTCACAAACACTGTTAATTGTATTAATAAACAGGAAATTCATTCACAATCATACCTGAACATTGTGCCCACATTCTCTCATAACGTTTAGATATTTCCCTGTGGTCAATATTGTTGCAGCAATGTTTGCTAGGAAGCCAGGAATAGTATCCTTAAGGCTGTATCTTTGGCTCCAATATTTAGCTGTAGAGTCCTGACTGAGGCTCTCCTGTACAAAAAAAAATTGACATTGTTAGATCAAGCAATTAACAATAGTGCAGACGAGCTGAGCAATCGAAGTACCTTTTTGAGAGACCTGTTCTCGGCAATGAAAAATTCCCCATACGGATCATCAATGATCCCTTCATAGACCCACCTTAATTAAACACTATTTAAAGTTAGTTGACACATCAAAGAATAATAATATAAGCGATCTAGCAAATAGGGTAACCATGTACAGATCTGCCAAACCAAAAGATAACAAACATGTTCGCTAATCACTCCATCCAAACAAAGGAAAAACATAGTCACAGGTTGGACTTAGATTTATCTGAGCATTCCAAGCAATAACAAAAGGGAAAGGGCAGAGATTGTAGCACAATGTTTTTTTTATGGGAGTCTAGTTACGAGCAAGAAAGAAAGAGGCATGGTAATCAACCTTTCCAATATGCTTAGGTATGCGTTGCTTGCACACTCCGTCATTTTCTCTAACAATGACCTCACTGAATTATCACCAGCCATCGCTTTAGCCTAGGCATGATAGTCTTCAAGATTAGGACATTTAATAAAAAAGCTAATTCTAGTACCAAAAAAATCCAAAAACTTTTAATGACCAAAGCAGGAATCTACCTGACTTTGCAAGAGATTAAGAACACCAGAACCCACAAACTGCTTCGTTGAAGCCTGCTGAATTACTGCAGCCAATGCGCGCATGGATCCCATCATGGGCTGAGAGATACGAAAAACAATCGATCAGCATAATGTTTACGTAACTTGTAGCTTGGATTATTTGAAGAAAGACAGACCTGACAGTAAAACCATAATCCTTGGATAGAAAGTCTTCCAAGTCGAAATTGATGTTCCAATTGTGCCACCATGGCTTGATAATCCTGGTAAAAGAGAGGATGGTTAATACTAGTGTAACAATAGCAAAGAATGTTGTCAAATTACCTCAAAGCTAACATAAAATGATATCCTCAGTCCAAAAAATGCATGACATGTGTTAGACACGAAACTCAAGATGTGAAATGGAAAGAAAAGAATCAGACTATCAGTTTATTCAATGCGGCAATAGTAAGAGAGGGATTAGAGAGACAGTAAGAACTTGGAACAAAGAAGACAGTAAGAGCTATATGTGTCATCTTAGATATTCATACATATGCATATACACACACTCAGAAATGTGATAAAAAAACACCAATTCAGTGGACAAGAAAGAAACCCAATAAACAAACTAAGAGCATTCTAAAATGAGCTTTCCAAGTTCATATTTTTAGTTTACTGAGTAAATCCCCAAACTTGACTATTAGTTAAAAAAATCCATATCCAGTTCGCAAAATCCCCCATCTGTAACAGAAAGGGAACGAAAAATAACTCAACAAACAATGGATCACAATTTCCACAAAGCTAGCAACCTATATCACATACAAGGAGGAGTGCCCTGAGTGCAGCCGCGAATGCATGGTTAACTAGCCCGTTCTTGAACTGCGAGCTTGACTCCACAAATTGGTCAATCAGCAGATAATATTCACATAAAGGAAATATTCTTTTCGCCAATTCCTGCAAAATTATTTGCAACGGTCAATATATATGAGAAGAGCCAATTAAATAAAGAATTACAATGTTAATCCGTTATAACATCTCTAAAAATCCTATTCAAAAGAGAGAACCATCCTAGACATAACATAGTAATGCATGTGTCCATTTTATTGGACTTCGGAGATAATTGAACTTTCAAGAAGTCAGAACACCAATGAAATGCATCAAGTTTCATAAACATAAATATACACTTTGCAAACATCACTGTAACAGTCTCAATATGTGAAAGACTTTGTACATACATGATACATATGCACTAATTCCGGTAGCTCTAAGAAAGAACAGATCAAGCATGGTTAGAAATCACAGATTTTTTGCAGTTGACTACTGTAGACCATCATGATAAAAATGTTTGGGATAGGAACCAAAAGTTATTGTGTTGAGTACTACTTACCTGTAGTGCCAAATCCATTGATGGATCAACTTGGAAAGCTATACTATCCTCCTTCCCATGGAATCTTTTAATTGAAATATATCTCCCTTCAATTCCAACCAACGCAGATAAGAGATCATCAATGACGATAAGCTCCTGCATGCCAAAAGGAATAAAAAACAGTTACTGAAATGGACATAACAAAAGAGGTGACACCAATTCTAAACCTAGGCTAGGAAGTTCCACAATTGTTTAGCTCAGGTCAATTATCCTAGTCTATGCCACGAAAACGAGAAACCAACTTCACCTACAATGATGCCAACTTGTAAAAACTACACAACTCAAACCCAAGCTTTAAGGACCCCAACACTAGTTTCAAGGTTACATAATAACAATCTCACAGAATAAGTGGAAGCCAAGAAAAAAAGGGACAGACTTGCTTTGTAAAATAACACAAACCTGAACCGGTGTGTCATAGCAGCCAATTGCCTGCTCTACTCCAGAACTGCTGAAAGCAAAATATAAAGGTCAATGACTCTTTAGAATAAGATGAAAAAGGAACAGACTTTGGGAGGTTAAAACAGAGATGTATTACTAATTTTTAGTATAAAATTTCAAAATACCTAGACGAGTCTAAAGTAAACCTCTTAGAATCAGCAAACTTGGAGCTTGCCCTCGTTTCCTGAGATAAACCCATTGTCAAAACTACTTTTTCTCAGAAGTTACCAATGTTCACAATTAAATAGAATTTGAACGAATTAGAGAACTAAAATCAAGCACATCTGAAGATCGAGCACCTGATGGAAGCGACCAGTGAGAAATGGTCTGTCTTGGTTCCAACGAGGAGTCGTAGGGCACGAGATTGGCGTCATTGATTCCATTGCTTCGCTCCCAGTCTCTGGAACTAAAAGTTTAAACCTTTATGAAAAAGAAGACACAGATCAGTCAGACAGTCACCATATACCGAACCATCTCCGGTTTTCCTTAAAATGTCCGGTTTTAATTGAACCAGAAATTTCCAGATCCTGGTTTCAAATTCGAAATTAAAAAAGGACAAAACCATTTTTTTAAGTAAAGAAAGAAAAAACCAGCCATTGCTCCTGCCCTGTCCTCCACCTCCAGCTTTGAAATTCACAGAAAATGATTATCTCTTTTCTATTTTATTGGCTTCTCAAAACGAAATAACGAAATCGCCTCCTCTTCTTCTCCTCCTCGACCTGGAAATCAATCTTTCGCCGCCGAGTTCTTCTCTCTGCGGCGGAGAATCAATTAGCAATCTCCAGGTTTTTCACTTCAAAACCTTTCCTTTTATTATCAAATTTTGTTCCTTTTTAGCTTTAGGATTTGATATTTCTAGAACCCAGAAGAAACTCTTGCCCATAACATCTCTATATTTATTGGTATAGAATTAGGTGAGGGAAAAGAGGATGGCTTTGATCGGAAAATCCGAGAGATTCTCTGCTGATTTTGTGATGGGTGGTGCTGCAGCCATTGTTGCCAAATCTGCAGCTGCTCCAATCGAAAGGGTGAAGCTTTTACTGCAGAATCAAGGGGAGATGATAAAGACTGGACATCTCATAAGACCTTACACTGGTTTGGGTAATTGCTTTACCAGAATCTATAGAGAAGAAGGTGTTTTGTCCTTTTGGAGAGGAAACCAAGCCAATGTCATACGATATTTCCCTACACAGGTACTACATTCCAAGAACCCTTACTTTAGATCAGCGTGCTGAGGTTTGTGTTAGATTCTTATTGTCACTAAATTTAATTGCTTTTAGGCTTCCAACTTTGCATTTAAAGGTTACTTCAAGAACCTTCTTGGATGTTCGAAAGAGAAAGATGGTTACTTGAAGTGGTTTGCTGGAAATGTAGCTTCGGGAAGTGCTGCTGGAGCAACAACTTCCTTGTTTCTGTACCATTTGGATTATGCGCGGACCCGTTTAGGCACTGATGCAAAGGAATGTTCTGTTAATGGCAAGAGACAGTTTAAAGGGATGATCGATGTGTATCGTAAAACTTTGTCAAGTGACGGTATTAAAGGTCTTTACCGTGGATTTGGTGTGTCAATAGTGGGAATCACTCTTTACCGAGGAATGTATTTTGGGATGTACGACACCATCAAACCCATTGTGTTAGTCGGTTCCTTAGAGGTAATGTCATCTATGTATGCCGTTATTATTTCTTAATCTATAGCAGAAAATAGCTAAAAATGGTTCTTTGATTCCGTGACAGGGAAACTTCTTGGCTAGTTTTCTATTGGGTTGGAGTATTACTACCTCTGCAGGCGTCATTGCTTACCCTTTTGACACACTTAGGAGGAGAATGATGCTTACATCAGGACAACCTGTTAAATACCGGAACACCATTCATGCCTTAAGAGAGATATTGAAGTCGGAAGGGTTCTATGCGCTATATAGAGGAGTTACTGCGAACATGCTTCTTGGAGTAGCAGGAGCAGGAGTGCTTGCGGGATATGATCAGCTTCACCAGATTGCTTATAAGCATTGGGTTCAGTAGTTTTGGACCAAACCCGAAACGATGACAATGAAAGCTGAGCTCAAAAAGAGAAGGTTAGTAAACACCAAGAAGTCTCACTTGCTTTCCAATGTATTGTGTTAATTAACAGAATCTCGGAATCATTAACCGATTGAACCAGCAGAAGATAGGGAAAATTGTTCATAGTTCTTGTGCAGTAACATTGTTATATCAATAATCCAAGAAAGGCCTATTTGATTTTTGTGTACTGGAGCAAGTTTGTTTCATGTATAAAAGATGAAATAGGTGAAAAAATTTTAAAGCCTTATGAATGATACAAACACAAAAGAGGAAAACTTGCGTTGTTGTCAAGCGAGAAGCCAGAAGTTTTTGTGGCGTTTGGTGGTGATTAAGTAACCGCCGAGCTTGCGGTTCTTGGGTTTAACCGCGATTGTCATGCAAGAGGCGTTTTCGAGGCAGTATTTGAGAACACCTTCGTGTCCACGGCGTCTCTTCCACGCCCATCTCTTCAATAGCCTCCAGACCGGAGGTTTCTTCTCTTGTCCAACCACTAAAAGGCTCACTTGTTGTTTCTTTGATTCTTCAACTATCTTCTGCCCTTTGTCTTTGTCTTTCCCCTCTAACCTCCTTATCTCCACTTCTATCTGACATTCATAAAAGAAATCCACACGTCGCCAGAATTTGATCAGAACAGTAATAGTGTAGCTTTCATTATATGTATAAACAATCGAATACCAAGTGTGACTCACCCCGGGTCGTTTCGTTTGGCACAGTTTCTTTAAAGTATGGACCAATTCATCGGTTTTCACCTCGCGTTTTCGGTTCTTCCTTTTACCTAAAACTCAATCCGAAAAACCTCATTAGCCAAACCAAACAAACCTTAAACAAGAAAATTGACAAAGAGGAGAGAAAGAGAAGAACTTTTTCTAAACGGTTTTGCAAAGTATAACAGAAAAAGAGTGTCTTGTGGTTGTAAAGTATGCGTAATAGCCCATTCTAAAGCTCCGGTAGAAGCAAGCGCTTTATCAACCACCACCATTACTCTATTCCCGCCTTCCGCCTCCTCCTCAACCGCCTCAACCGCTGCCACCGCCTCTTTTTTTCCTTCTCCGCCTCCAATGTTAAAGCTCTTGGCATCATCTTGTTCTTTTTCTTCTTCCTCCTCTACAATTACTTTGACTCTTTCTTCTTCCTTATCTTCAACCTCTTCACTTTCATTGTTTGCTTCTTTGGTGTCTTCTTCTCCGGATCCGGCATCATCACCATTTTCGCCTAGAAACTCGATTCTTTGGTCTCTCTCTATGGAACTCGAGTCCGGTTTGAACCTAATCGAAGGTGAATTGATCCGGACTCTTCTTAGACTCAACTTGGCTGATTTCTTGAGCGATCTCGCCATGTTTTTGTTTACAAAAAGAACTCAAATGGGAACCTTAGCATTGGTTCTTGAATGTTTTGAGCGTATGTATACGTGAGGAAATTTTTTGAGAGAGGACGTGCGTGCCATTAAAGATGTTTGATTGTTAATGGTTCCACACGTTGTTGTTTTTTTCTTTTTGTCAAGCTCTTCTGTTTTCTTCATTAAATTAAACGAGTCCAAGTTTATTTGATAAATTGTTAGCTCAATCGATTGTGGAATTCACTACCGTTGGAGAAAAAAAAATTTATTTTGTAGACTCGCAAAATCATGAGAAATCTTTGAGTGGTGCTCTAGTTTTGTCGTGGTCAAAATCATCCACTTTGTGTAAAAGAACAAATCCAAATTTGATTTGTTTTCTTTGCTAACTACAAAACAATTCTAGTGGCAGCCCTCAAGGGTTATACAAGGTCACTTGTTCCAAACCATGAACTCATAAATTTATCATTTTATCACATCCAAATCCAAATTATTGAGAAGATTAGGTAAGTAGGAGTCGCTAGTGACCAAAACCAAAGATATATTTTATTGAATCACTAAATCACAATACCTTTGTAAATTAAGTTATCTGTCATACTACTTTGTTATTGAATAATGTAAGTTGCCAAAAATAAAGAAATTCATGTATAGTTTGGTCGTATAATCAATTTGTTGAGAATTTTACTATTTGCTACGTAGATAACTTTTAAATTAGCAAAACACACATAATTACGTGTACAAGTTTGTAGATAAAATTTTCAGAGAACACACAAAATGCAAATAAAGAAGTCAATAATAGGCTAATAGTAGCATTAATGCAAAACACGTAATCACAGTAAGAGTAAAACACAAATACAAAAGGCTATATAAAGAAACTAAAGCAAGTAGAAGAAACTGAAACTTTGAGCAAATCCAAGAGAACATGGCGGATAAATCAGAAACCACTCCACCGTCAATTGATGGCAACGTTCTCGTGGCCAAGTCACTCTCTCATCTCGGCGTAACCCACATGTTCGGCGTCGTTGGAATCCCCGTCACGTCTCTAGCTAGCCGAGCTATGGCTTTAGGTATACGTTTCATCGCCTTCCACAACGAACAATCCGCTGGTTACGCCGCTTCAGCTTACGGTTACCTCACGGGTAAACCGGGTATCCTTTTAACGGTTTCGGGTCCGGGTTGTGTTCATGGGCTCGCGGGTCTTTCCAACGCTTGGGTTAATACATGGCCGATGGTGATGATCTCTGGTTCTTGTGATCAGAGAGATGTTGGTCGTGGAGATTTCCAGGAGCTTGATCAGATCGAAGCGGTTAAAGCTTTCTCGAAATTATCAGAGAAAGCGAAAGATGTTCGTGAAATCCCTGATTGTGTTTCTAGGGTTTTGGATCGAGCTGTTTCGGGTCGACCCGGTGGGTGTTATCTGGATATTCCGACTGATGTGTTGCGTCAGAAGATATCGGAATCGGAAGCTGATAAATTGGTGGATGAGGTTGAGAGATCACGGAAGGAAGAACCGATTCGTGGATCTCTGAGATCGGAGATTGAATCGGCGGTTTCGTTGCTGAGGAAAGCTGAGAGGCCGTTGATTGTGTTTGGTAAAGGAGCTGCGTATTCGAGAGCAGAAGATGAGCTGAAGAAGCTTGTTGAAATTACTGGAATACCCTTTTTACCAACTCCGATGGGTAAAGGTTTGTTACCGGACACACACGAGTTCTCGGCGACTGCGGCGAGGTCTCTTGCTATTGGGAAATGTGATGTCGCGTTGGTGGTTGGAGCTAGGCTTAACTGGCTTCTTCATTTCGGAGAGTCGCCTAAATGGGATAAAGATGTAAAATTTATATTGGTGGATGTCTCTGAGGAAGAGATTGAGCTAAGGAAACCTCATTTGGGGATTGTTGGAGATGCTAAAACTGTGATTGGATTGTTGAATAGAGAGATCAAAGACGATCCTTTTTGTTTAGGGAAGTCTAATTCATGGGTGGAATCGATTTCGAAGAAGGCGAAAGAGAATGGTGAGAAGATGGAGATACAGCTTGCTAAAGATGTGGTTCCTTTCAATTTCTTGACTCCTATGAGGATAATCAGAGACGCTATTTTGGCTGTGGAAGGACCGAGTCCTGTTGTGGTATCGGAAGGAGCTAATACAATGGATGTAGGAAGATCTGTTTTGGTTCAGAAAGAGCCAAGGACAAGGCTTGATGCAGGAACTTGGGGAACTATGGGTGTTGGTTTAGGTTATTGTATTGCTGCTGCTGTTGCTTCTCCTGATCGGCTTGTTGTCGCTGTTGAAGGAGACTCTGGTTTTGGCTTCAGCGCCATGGAAGTCGAGGTAGTAAAAAGATTTACATACTTATTAGCATAATGTGGAAATTGTCTTTTGTCTGAACTTTTGTCTTTAATGATGATTGCAGACATTGGTTCGATACAATCTTGCTGTGGTGATTATAGTCTTCAACAATGGTGGTGTCTACGGCGGTGATCGAAGGGGACCTGAAGAAATCTCCGGTCCTCATAAAGAAGATCCAGCACCAACATCATTTGTTCCTAATGCAGGCTACCACAAGCTCATTGAAGCCTTTGGAGGCAAAGGTTATATTGTGGAAACACCCGATGAGCTTAAATCCGCTCTCGCTGAGTCGTTCGCCGCAAGAAAACCCGCGGTGGTAAATGTTATTATTGATCCTTTTGCTGGTGCTGAGAGTGGGAGATTACAGCACAAGAACTAAAAAGCTTTGTGGAGAGTCCCTTTAAATAATGTTGAAGTTGTTTGTTGTGAACAAAAAGGATATACGTTTTAGTTTTCTGTTTTTCACTATTGTAAACCGGATCATAAACCGGTCCATTTTAAACCATAATTGAATAAAAACACGTTTCCGGTTCAATTCTTAAAACCTAAAGCTATTTATATGGCGCATGTTAGCCTTTAATGGTGTCTGATGAGAAAGAACACAGAGAACAGAGTCGACTCCAAGTCCGACACAACATGAAACCAGGTCTGAATCTTCTTCCTCGACGGATTCTTCTATTTTCGATTGCGTATCCGAGATTTTGATGTGGGAATTTGGTTTATCTTTGATTTTTTTTTTTTTCAGAACTTCCTGGGTTTTATTACGACGAGGAGAAGAACAGATATTTTCCCATTAAAGGTCCTATCCCTGGTGCAAAGTCTTCTTCTTCTTCAAGAACGAAACAAAAACCCGAGCCAAAGCCTGAACAGGTCAGTTTACTACAAATTCAACTTTTTCAAGTTTATGTAGTAAAGGTCGAGTCTTGCAGAATCAATGAGAATTCTCCAATCTTCTCTAGCTTGAACTTGTTTATGTAAATCAGTGATTAGTTATATGGAAATTGCATCAGGAAACTAATTATCAGAAGAGGACTAAACTAAAAGCATTGAAGCTAGTTTATTCCCGAGAGTTAAATGGCAATGTTATTTCTGTCAACAAGAAGATGTCTAACTTCAGGGACGAGATTCAAAAGACACAAGCTTCTTATCCTGTGGTAATTACCACCTAGAATAACTTAACCTTTTTGTTTCTTATTTAAGAGTACAGAAGACAGATATGAAACATTTCTTATGTTTAGGTATGGAGATACGGATCCACAGAAGACATTGGCGATACCGCTTTGAAACAGTTTCAGGTTGATGTACAAACACCTGTAGGCTTGACCAGAAAGAACATCCTAGTAGCAGGCAGTGCTGGTGGTTGCTTGAGGTATGTATTAGTCAGCTTCTTGGAATTATTGGTTTTTATGGATGTTCAAAACTGGACTATGAAACTTTATGTATTTCCATTTATTGAAGAGTTAGTAGAGCTGTTTAAATTATTTGCAGGCCAACTTATATGCTTTGGAAGTTTTTTTTTGCAGCATTCTAAGAGTTTCCAAAGATAGACAAGTATACGATGGTGTAATCGAGTGTGATCCAGTTTCTGTTCTTCCTTGCAAAGAAAACGATACAGAAGAGAGGGAAGCACCTGAGCATATATTGAGACCTACGCAACCTTGTCTGGTCGCCTTATCTTCTATATCTTCTATTGAGTTAATCGGAAGATCTGATGCATCTGAAAACTCCCACCCCGTAAACCGGGCATTGTATCCTTTAAATGTGTCTTATCTTTTACTCTCGGTCTTGATTTCCCATTTGTAAAACCTTGACATGAGAAAACAGAATAACTACATTGGGATCAACTGGCCGTGGGTCGATTTTTATCTTAAATGTTGCTGAGGAAGTGAACATACTTACTCCGCGAAGCCTCCAAGGGAATGTTTCCTCTGAGTGTACCATTTGGACATCTGATTGCAATATAAGTGGGAGTCATGCAGCTATTGGTACCTTCTCTTTCTTACGATGTTATATTTTTGTCACCCAAGATTTTACTTTATTACAGTTACAGTTATACCTAGAGAGCAAATGCATTTTTCTGTAAATGGACTCGGTTCAAGAATCATATGGAAATTATTAAAAGATTTTTTGATAAATTACAGGTACCGACTTAGGAGCTGGTTTGGTTGATTTGGAAACAGGAGTAGGTTCATACTTTCTTCGAAGCAAAAGCGATGTTTTTGCTCTACAATTTCATCAATCGGTAAAGTTCTCTTAATTCCAAGCTCCGAGATGCATCGTTTTCTAGCGGCTCGATACTGTTTCTTAGTTGAGTATATAACTCCAGCTAACTTGCTGTCTGAACCTCCCTTCTGACAAGTCAAAGTCATGTCTTCATTTTTAACTGAAGGACACATGTATTTATGTTTTGCTTCTACTTCTTTTTCTCAGGGAAACATTGTTCATTGCGGACTCAGAAATGGAGCCATTGTGTCAGTTGATCTACGTGAGAGACCAGGTAGACCTTTTCCAAGGCTCACTAGACACCAGATACGATATCAATCATCGAGTAAAACCGGTCTAACTTCTACAAAGAAACAATGGTTCGAGGTACTGCTAAGATCATGTAACGACTTTGTTCTGGTCACAACTTTTTGTTCTGGTCACAACTTTTCATTTTTTTCTCTTGAGCTTTCCTCACAAGTCACAACATTCTATTTTTGCAGCTCCAAGGAAACATAAACCCGTCTCATGTAATCTATATGCCGTCATCTCTTACATGGTCGGTCCACGACTGAAACCATATATGAAAATCCTCTTTACTTCTTTGTTTTTGTGACTCTATTAATTTGCTCCTTCCTTCTCTAGCCTGAAGACACTAAAAACTTCTGATCAATACTTAATGGCAAGCTCCATGGATGGAACAGTGAGTACCTACTAGCTCTAGCTTCTGCATACACTTACTACGAGATTGACAAAAGCAATTTTTTTCTTTTTTAGATCAAGCTATACGATCAACGCATGGTTAAGAGAGGGGTCGGTGTACAGACATATGAAGGACATGTAAATTCTCATACTCCCATCGAATTTGGCATCGACCCGTCAGAAAGATTTATTTTGTCAGGTAATAAAAGGAACCCTTTGTTCTGAAATCATAATTGGATCTTGGAAAAGCATCAATAGTTTGATTAGATTAAGATGATCTAATTTCATTTTGCTTGGGTGTTTGATTCAGGAGGAGATGACTGCTATACTCGCATTTGGAGTATCAAATCTGGTCAACTTATGTCTGAAAATAAATTCTCCAACTCTGTCCCTTCAGTTGTGTGTTGGTCTGCTGATGAAAGTACTTGCACACTGACCTTTCTCCTGCTTCATAACTTCTTATATTGTTTTTTCTTATCTTTAGTGGAAACAGAAACCTCTTATGTTGGTATTTCAGGACAAAGAGACCGGAAAGATAGCATTGGTCACGGGGCATGGCTTGGATCACGCGAAGCGATATTCAACTTGTTGTAAGAAGGTTTTAGGACAATGGAAGCTGTTGCTAGAGATCATATTCAATAGAATGCAGCAGAACCATGATCTTGAGGATATTAATTTACTTTCTTTTAGCCTTGTAACAGCAATCATAGAATCAGTTGTTTTGAAATTGTAAAGAAGACAAATACGTCTGTTCTTTCTTCCGTTTTCAATGCTAATGAGTTTTGGAATACAAGCTCGTAAATACAACACTGGATTTAGTTAAGCAGCAGACTCAATACCAGAATCATATCAGGAAATGAAAGTTGAACCAGATAACATTCAAACATAAATGCAATGCTCTTTGAAATCAACACTGACTCAAAAACTGATATAATTCTGCAACTAAATGATTACAGCTTTCTCAATGAGGCCATCGTAGACAAAACATTGAACTTACATTGCAAAAACGTGCCAGCGCGAGATCTTTCGGTCATAGTTGCTGTGAAGATGAGTCAATTGTAACTCCAGGATTCATAGTTTGCTTACCATTCTGAATATGAGTAAGAGAAATCCAATCTTCCAACATTCTCGCTTCTGCAGTATCAATGAGGTAGTATCTGTTGACATCAGGCAACAGTTCATCCCTCTATTAGCATTTGGCAGAAACAGGTCACCATATTACTTCCAAAATACGCTTATTTAGCCTCCTAAGACTTGGTTCCTTCTGAAGAAACTTTGTTGAAGAATTTAGTTATTGAAGCTTGCTTTGGGCCTCCAGATTCTACCTTAGAAGAAGCTTTTCCTTTCTTCTTTGGTTTACCTTTAATCTTTCTGTTCCTCTTCACAGGAGAAATACTGCTCTTCTGTGAACTACTCATGCTCTTAAGCTTGTGAAACTGCGATGGCTGACAACTTTCACTCCGCTCTGTTTCACAGTGAATAAACTCCAGTTTCGAAACAAATGCATCGTGGTTACTCGAACTAATTCCATCTCTAGAAGTGAAAGATATAACAGCAGAAACTTGCTCATAGAATTTAGTCTCGTGCTCGTAAAAATTATCAACAATTTCGACTATATTCCTACATGTCCCTCTAATCATATCTGTGACTTGTTCTTGTGTAACCCATTTGGGTAAACAAATCCTAAGCTCTTCCAAAATCGCCTCCTGACCACAAGTCAAATCCATTGAAACCTTCTCATCCAGAGGCTTATTAGATATACTTTGATCACCCATATTACCTTCACTAAGAACACAATTTTCCACTTTTCTAATAACCCAGATTTCTCTTTGACGTAGATTGATTCATCAAGGATTGAACACGATCATCCTAAAACCCTAAATCGTTATTCCGGAAATCACCGGCGCCTGCGAAAAAGATAAAAATTGAACCTTTGCAATAGAAAAGTTGGAATCGTAATACAATTGAAATCTCCGGCGAGAATCTTCCTTCTGGGCACCCACGGTGTTCAATTTTGGTGAGGATCAGAAGGCATTGGCCTCGCCGATTATTTAAATCCCAATACAGAGACCAACGGCGAGCGACGGCGTCGTCGTGTCGAGAAGGCCCAATGGACACGTATTAGTCGGGCTTTAAGAAAGAAGAAAAAATACGTGATTATTGAATTAGTTAATTGATAATAAATAAATAAATGATTTTGCATCCGCGGAAAAACTTAACCGACATGACCAAACAGTCGAACACGATTGATGAAGTCCCAAGTACACACATCTCTACGTGAAAATGACTACTATAATTAGATATATTTAGTCACAGATTCGAATATTATGTTACGAATCAAATCTTGTTTGTTTGTTTATAAATTTATCAATATAAATGGTTTGTATTTTTCATTTCAGAAAAAGTCAATTAGTGACAGTTAGTTAAGTAAATAATTACAGTTTATTTTTAAGATTCAAAAATTTTCTCTCCCAAAGCAACATTTTAACACCAAACTTCTTGATTTCAAATACTCATTTCCTTCAATTCCACCCCGTACCATCCTTCAGTTTTATTATGTTACAAGTTTTCAATGGTTCTGTCTTCTGTGTTACTGTGTAATGCTGATCTAAACTCTTATTTGAAATCACTAAGTTGGGTGTTAAAGAAAAAGAATTATCGTGTATTATACTTTTTTTGAAAACTACACTTGTTGTTTGCTTGAATAACATTTTTTTTCTACTGTCATTTTATAATTTTCATTTTTCTTGGTTGAAATCAAATCCGAAAAAAAAGGCTAAACGAGTGAACCAAGGAATTTGCTTTTCATGTAGACAGACAAAAAAAAATATTGTAAAGATAACATGTTCATTCTCGAATAGTCGAATAATGTCTCTTTCTGTTCATTAATACCACAAAAGAGAAGCCAAGCCACTTGCGCGGAGAGGATTAGAAAACAACAATAGCAAAACATGAAAAAATGTTCGAAAAATGAAATTTCATTTTTAGTTTTAAGACAAAGATTCTTCAACTATAGTTTCTAATTTTGGTTTCTTAGATTTCGAAACTGAGATCCTATGCATAAACTCCGCCGCCGAAAACTCTTCGATATCTTCTAGGTTCAGCTTTGATCCCGCTGAAATCACCTTGACGTCATCTCCTTCCCCGTCCGGCGAAACCCTTCCGTTATTATGACAGTGTTTCACGGCGGCGGAAGAATGATCACTTCCCACGCGGTGGCGGCGCTGTTTCTTAGCAGCTACGAATAACCGAGCCAAATCCGAAGCATTAGCAGCTGACGTGGCACGCGTCATAGGGAAAGCTACGTACACGTGGCAGCCTTTGATTTGAAGGTCGTCATCGGCGGCTAACGGACAAAACTTCCGACCGATCTTTAAAGACTTTGCGTCGACGAGGAAGAAGCTTGGAATCTCCATCATAAGCTCGGCAGCTTTCATCGGCGCGTGAATGTTACGTACTCCACCGTCGGGGAGAATCACTTTCGCCGCCGATGATGATGATGAAGACGTTTTGCTTAGTGCAGAAGAAACATAGTTTCCCATTATATGAAGAAAGATTCGGATTCAAGGAGAGATTGTAGGAGCAAGCAAAAGGTATGAAGAAGTTTTGTTTGTTTGGTTTTTAGGAGAGGATCCAAGAAGAGATGAGAGTATATATACAAGAGAATGTTTGGAGGAAAACAGAGTTATATAAAATTTTAAAAATATTATTTGGTGGAGATAGACAGTTGTGCATATAGAGGTTGACATTATATGGTTGAATCCGCGTATTTGCATTATATTATATTCAAATATGTTAGCCGTGTTTTTCAGAAGTCTATGGTCTCATTAGGTAAATTTCTCTTATCATTTGTTTATCACTTTACTCTACATAGAAGTTATCAGTTGTAAATGGCCAAAACTATTTGATTTTTGTCAATATAAGTTAGTTATGAGTTATGACAAGTGAAAAAAATGTAAGGTTTAACTTTAACGGAAACTTAAAGAATTGTTTTGAATAGTTTGTATATTTTAATAAAGTTTCTGAATGTTGGGTTTTTTCAAAAGTTTGTAAATTTTTTATAATGAATTTTGGTATTTGGTGGTCATATAAACATATATAACTAAAAGCTTATTATTTGAACTTGTGAAAGCTAAATTTATATTTATTTTCAGTTAAGATGGTTTGTTTTCAGTATACGAAAACTTACATTGAATACAAATGAAAATCTAAGTATTTATAATTGACGATAGTTAACTTCGATTAAAATATCAAGTGTGAACTGAAATGAAAGTTGCATAAACACCGATTAAACTAGATTAAGTAGTTAAGATTTAACAACAACATACCACGTACTATGAGTGAAATTAACGGATGCTGAAAGTATGGAAGGACGCAACATAATCTAATAGCATTATTACTTCCAGTTGTTATCTCACAGCAAGTTTGAAATGATAAGATTTATAATAATCACGAATAATTAAAATTAAGATTATAAAATAAGGTTTGTGCCACTAATATAAGTTGCGTGTGGGACCCAGCCTGCGTTTCCTTCGTACTTTCGATTTGGTGATTGCTCTACGGAACCGAACCTTTCCTCTGATTTGGAGGATCCTTTGACTTGGAGATGCGACTGCTCCCTTTATCCATGGGACTCCAATCATTTTTTAATCACTAGTTTATATCAAATTTTATGTTCTGAATACCATTATATATCACATAATCATTATTGTAGAACTAAAGAGAATTTAGAATTCATTGACTAGCTAGCTAGGTTGAAGTCAGACACAAAAAAAACTTGTAATCTTGTATGGTTTAACTTCTGATCTAAGAATTAGCTGCTTATAATATAATTGAATCTTTTATAAACTCTTGACACCAATATTCATTCCGTTATACTACACAATTATATAAAACATTATGGTGTATGTGTTGGTCGTGTGGTAAATATGTCAGGTGATAGTAGAATTATTAGATTCGACGCTCGTTAGAAGAGATTTCTTCTCCTAAAGAAAGAAATTTAATTTGGTGTGAATCTCCTATAATGGAAATATAAGGTTTTCAGAATTGAACTACCAGTAATTAAAAAAAAAGAGTTAAAAAGTTATATAAACACATTCAAACAAATCCTTCGAAGTAAACTTTTTTTAATTGTTTTAGTAAAATCATATGTAACAAAGCTTCAAAATTTAAATTTCAAATAAAAAACAAAGAAAAAAAAAATCTTCAAAACTTGTAATAAAATATGAATCATAGTTTATATACCATGTATCATGCTTGTCAATATTACGAGCTTTTATTAGGATCAACTCAAGAAAACGTTATGCATATATGCACCATCACCCATGACTTGGTAACTATATAAAGTTAATCTAACGTTAGTAAGTGAAATTGTTGCTTAATATATAATATCTAAGCAATGAGGATTGATATATATATATATATATACGATAACAATTAACTAGTACTTCTAGGCTTCTAGCTACTTGAATACTCTTATTACTGCTTGCTAACAATTTTCTTATGCTGAGAGATTTAGTTGCTGGTTGAAAGGAGGTACGACCTTATGAAACAATTCATATATATTGTGCATACTTTTGTGAGATTGATTTTTAATTACTTGTACAAAGAACAAAAAGAATATATTAATTAACGAGATAATGCACTCAACTAAAATGATTCTTGCCAACATTTCCCTTGATTCTGTCAAATTTTGTTGCCACTCGTGATTTTCTCCACTGAGTTTCGTGTGCCAAGAGATCGTCGCAAAATTTCATGATATCTGTTGGAATATCCCAAAATTAAGACTTAAATTCCAGCATATTCTTCTTTAGTGGTAACCCCAAACCTGAAATATAGGGAGCATGCATAAGATATCGATATCAGTTCAATAAAATGACCATTTACTTACTTTTGAAATAAATAAATATCATGATCCGATTATTTAATTTTAGTGAAAAAATATCTCAAATCCACAACAAACATCAAGTATTCAGAGAATATCATCGAGAATATCAGAGAATATTCCAATAATATACATAATTCGATATTATCACCAACCAAAAAAAAAAAACTAAAAAACCCTAATTAATACTTCTATATAAATCCTAACGTCATTTCATCTCAAAAACCATCAAAACCACATTTCTTCTCACTTCACATACTTAAACCTCAAAAGTTTCCTAAAAAATCCAAAAATGAAGAATCTCGCAATTCTTGTTGTTGCCATGATACTCTTCTCAAGCTGTGTCACATCTCAAGTCACAGCAAAAAATGTGGATTCATTTCCATTACGTACTGAAGAGCTCGAATGGTGGCATTACAATCCTTTCTACCCTCACTTTTACCCTAAGCCACATTGGCCATTCCCCACCACCGGAAAGGCTCTCCCACCAATCCCAGCCGGCTTCCACCCGATTCCATTCCATCCACCACCGGTTGTAACCAAATGCTTGGCCGATTGCAAGGATGTAAAAACATGTTTGGCGGATATCGCTAAAGCTTTCTTCACCCGCAAACCAGCTATTGGATTGGATTGTTGCGCCTCCATCCAGAAGATGGATGAAGATTGTGATAAGACTGTCTTTGGAGCCTACCACAACCCTTTCTTTGACTGTGTGGTTAAGCTTCATTGCTCTACCAAAGCTAAATCCACTCCGTCTGCTCCCACTCCAGCTTAGGGTTTTAATTAGGAATTTATTAGAATTAGAAGTACTGATTTCTCTTAGCTAGTTTCTTTCTTTCTTTCTTTTCATTTTAAGTTATGTTTTTTTTTTCACTTTTTATTATGCTTTACTATGTTATTCTTCTAGAGTTTTAAGTTTTTCTTTCTTAATAAAGATATCAGTGCTTTTTATTTATTAAATTTTGTGCATTGTTATTTGTTATCATGCTTACATTTACGCAATTTGGTACAGATCTCATACCACATAAGAAAAAGAAAAGAAAACTTAGAATAAAATTAAAATTAGTTTGTTATATTTTAAAAAATTTACATTTTAGAATACATGTCTATCTATTTACAAGATGGCTATAGCTTTAGAGCAAATACGTTCCCAACCTACCTTGCCAGAGACGAGTGATATCGTGATCTCGATTTATGCGACCTTTACACGTTTGAGTTTACAATCCTAACAACATATTTATATGCAAAACAAACCTTACTAGTTAATCTTGCAAAATTATTTTCATTTTTTAATAATGAACTAATCCAAAATTTGGGATCATTCAGTAATCATTTCAACAACTATTACGTTAAACAACATTGCGCTATCCAAGGAGGTTCTACTAGATCTCTTAATCCTATGTATAATGGATGATGCACAAGGAACAAAAAAAAAAAAACAGATAAACGTATTTAAAAATACGGCAATAATAATAATATCAAAAGATATTACAAATCAAAGTCAAATGAAACTTGGTTCAGTAATAAAGGGAAATGAAACTTACTTCAGCAATAAAGGGAAATGAAACTTGGTTCAGCGATAAAGGGGAATGAAACATTCAAATATCCAAATCAATGCAATTATGCATTATTAATAAAAGTCTTCAAACATTTGAAGTAAATATATTTCGATTAGCAGATACCACTCGTCTTCTTCCTGTCGGCGACAAACTTCTTCCAGCCAGTGATGATATCTCTCTGCTTGTCGATATCGCTCTTCTTCACCGTGACCATCAAGTTATCGCTGTTAGATTCACTCTTCTCTTGTCCAAGTGATATTTTGTGAATCACTCTCGAAGGAAGCTCATCGAGCTCACGCATCACTTTCTCTATATCGATCACAAGTCTCTCAGCGAGTGTTCTCGAGAAATCTTCTCTGATAACCACACGAAGAACAGTGATGTGTTGTGCATTTGGAGGCATTGTGTAGGCCGGCACTATCCATCCATACCTACATATCAAATATTTATAGAGTAATTAATTACATATACATAGTCATTAAATATCTACTTATTTTATGAATCTTTAACCAAAGTTTAAATAAGAAAAGAGTATTTGAAATCTTTTTAGTTAAGACAACTAACTAACCTGCGAAGCATGTCGGAGATTTCGAACTCAGTGTGACAGCTGCTATCTTTCAAGGAGAAAGCGACAAGTGGCACTCCCTCGTCCTTTGAGACGATGTTGAACCTTTCTGTCTTCTCAAGTCCTTCCCTTAGGACGATCATATTCTCTCTGCAATTCTCCATCACATTTCTGTAACCCTGTTTGATACATTTTTATTGTTAAAGTAATGTCTAATTAATTAGCTTGATTAATAAATTTATATAATCGTGGACTGACTTACCTCGTGGCCCAATCGGATAAGTTGGTAGTATTGAGCAATGACTTGACTTGAACCTGCGTTTATTGACAGAAGACTTTTTGAATACGACAACGTTTAATTATGTTTTCCCCAATTTTAATATGGAAACAAATTTGACCTCCCATCCCTTTGATTTTATAATTTACTACCGATTTCTTAAACTAAAGTCAAACAAATTGGAAAAAACAAAAAGTGGAAATAATTTACGTGAAGTTTCCCACAATTGCTTAATCTAATCATAGTGATTGATCAATTACTACACTACTACGAATTAAAAAACGGTGTCGTTTCCGTATTTTAAAATGGAAAGCAATTTGATCTCCATCACTTTGATGGTTAGACTACTTTAGATCATGACTAATAATGAAAAGTCGAACACAAAAGATTAAGACAAGCTACAAAGAAAAATAATAATTAAAAAAATATTAGTTACCTTTGGAGAAATTGAGAGTAAAGGTGGGTTGGTCAGCACCAAGATAATTGATATGGAAGATGAGTTCCTCAGGCAAATCCTCTTTGTTTCTCCAGATCACCCAACCAATCCCTGCGTACACAAGTCCATACTTGTGACCACTCACATTGATACTCTTCACCAAGGGAAGTCTAAAGTCCCATTCCAATTCCGGATACAAAAACGGTGCAATGAATCCTCCACTTGCCGCATCCACGTGGATTGGTGTATCCCATCTATCAAAAACATGCATAGTTGTTTTAATTAACTTAAATATTCTTTATCGTATAGTGTAATCATGTAGACAATCCATTAAGTAATTACCCGGTTTCTTTGTTCTTTTCGACCAAGAGATCGTTCAAGAGTTTAACATCTTCGAATTCTCCATTAAGAGTGGAACCAAGAATGGCCGCAACACAAATGGTGTTCTCATCAACCATATCAACAGCTTGTTGAGGGTCCATCACATAGTATCCTTCACTCAATTTCACTTCCTTAAGTTCAACCTCAAAGTACCTAGCGAATTTCTCCCAACACACCTAAACATTTGAATCGTTATAAGAAAATTGATCAAAAAGATTATGTTTAGTAAGCATCTTTTATTTAGAAAACGTTACTTGAACATTGGCTCCGGTGACAATGTTGGGTTTATCGACGGGTTTGCCTTCAGCTTTGCGCTTGTTCTGCCATTTACGCTTGAAGGCCAAACCGGCCAACATTATGGCCTCCGATGATCCAACGGTTCCTACTCCGACGGCGGTCTCCGCCTCTTCTAACGGTGCATTGAATAGATGTGCAATCATGTTCACACATCGGTTCTGTTTTTTAATATTAAAACAAAAAGAATAAATTAGTGAAACCCACTTGACTAATCATTTTCTGACATCGAGATTGATGCTTAATACAATATTCTTAGTGGACAATAAACAATGTGACAGATGTGAAAGCAAAACTAAGATTAATGCACACACTAAGTCGTGGAGATAAGTCCTATTGTCATAAGACTCATAAACAATACTATTCTATAATCCAACATGGTATCATGTTTTAGCTTTTGATGTAAATAATTACGATCAGATACTAGTTGGCAAAAAAAAAAAATATGCTAGAAAATTAGGTCATTTTTTAAGTTTTTAATTTGAAACACGAGAAATCTAATAATTTCAAACCATAACCGATATTTCATATTGTCTTCCTTTTATTTCCGTTATGGCCCAATAAAAATATATCATTAGTTAAAAGTATCTAGCTATCAATTCGCATATTAGTACTGTAGGACCAATTATTAAGATTAAAGGAAGTCCTCACAAAATAACTCAACTACAATGGATGGTATTTGCGGAAATAAGGTAGTACAAATATTCCCCCTAATTACTATAGCATAGTCCATATTATCCTAAATTTGATCAACACAGTCACACACCATTGAAAAAGTCAACATAGTAGGTGTCCATTTAAATACGCATGGAAATCAGATTCCATGATAAAGCATCTTATTAATGAATGATTCAAACTAATAACAGTATCAAATATTTTTAAGAAACTAAGTTTTTTTTTTTTGTTAATAAGAACCTTTTTTTTTGTGCAAATTATTGACAACCTTAAGACTTTAAAAAGACCCTCATAAGTCACCGGCTAGTATTTCCGAGATCCAACCTCCCCCAAAAACAAACTGTACTACGTAAACGGAAATAAAGTAGTATTAAATTATACCCTCTAATACTATATTATTCAAAATCACCCAAAGTCGATTACCCGATCAACACAACCATACAAGAAAATCAACAACGTTGGCATACATATATATATATATATATATATATATATATATATATATATATATATATATATACTTATACACATAGAAAAAGATTAAAAGAAAAGTTTTCTTTTTGAATAACAAAGCATCTTAATTATGAATCATACTGATTAATAATGGTCTATAATCTCGATCCAGAATATGAATGGCCGGGTCATTCAAACATTTGAGTTTATCATAACTCGACCACATTCTATCACAAAGTCGTTTGGAAAAAAACAATCTAAAGATTCTATAAACATTTTTCTCCATACATAAGCCGATATATATAGTTATGATTAAATCTCGTTTTCAAAAAGTCATGACTTAGAACTATATATACCTGAAGTTCGGTGGTGACGGGGTACTCGTCCATGTCAACATAGTTCTTGTTGATGGAGGACATGATGAGTTTATCACACTCAGGCTCCATCCATGTCGTCACAAAGGAGGCTAAGTTCAACCGTGGATTCCCGTCAAGCATCAGCTCGTCGTTGATGATCTGATACGCCGCTTCCTTAGGAATCGAGTTTTCCGGCATCTTGAACCTGATATCTACGTTTTTAGCCCTCCATTTTTATCGAAAATATAGAAGTATAATGTGATCAAGATTGTGTTATATTTTTTGTACCTAGGAAGTGAAGTACGGACGTAACGTGATGCGAATGTGGAGTGGACGGAGACGTCCGACTCCGATACGGCGTGGGAGAGCACCATCACGGAGATGAGAGAGAGAGAATACCAGGAGATGATGATAAGAGAGAGAAAGTGAGATCGAGGAAAGTGATGTATGGGAATGGAGGATGATGAGAGACACCTTTATATGGGTTTTATATCAATAATCAATGATATTGAATGGTTTGCTTGGGGAATAATATAAAAGAATTTTCGGAAACTTCCTTTTTGTGAATATTTCTTCCCAAGCCCTAAACTTTGTTTGAATTAGAGAATAATGCCTCTAGTTTCGTTTTCAGTTTTAGACTTTGACCCAATATCTTTTTGAGAAGTGTTATTTCCAAGTTTTTTTTTTTTTTTTTTTTTTGGCAAACTTCCAAGTTTAGTTTATGTTTCAAACTCTGTATTAGATTCATAAAGGGTCATGAATCGTATGACAGCACATTGAAAACACGGTTTCTTTTTCTTCTTCTTGTTTTTGATATTCAACGATTTCTAAAAAAAGACTACACGGTGAAAGTATTCAATGGTAAGTAAAATAATGAATGGGATCCGAGGAAAAAAGAAGCTTTACATGAAATTTATATGCATTGAATTGAATATTGACTATGTGATGTGAATAAAAAAGACTTCTCAGAATTTTTTCTTACCTAAAATTTCTTATAAGGCCAAATGTTTGTTTAAATTAGCGGAATATCTAGTTTTTTCTTCATACATTAGACCAAATGTTTTTAATTTGTTAATTTACACCAAATGTTTGCAAATTTTTTCAATGTTAGAAGTCATAATGTATAGGGAAGGTGGCTATTGTAGTCATAATGTAGTATGCGAATTTGTTTATCATATATTTTCGTAATTTACTACATCTTGCGTAGTGCAGAGTTGATGTTTGTAATAATATATTTTACTGACCTATTATATCCAACTAAGAACTAACTGCAATTGTTATTATGTATAGTCTCTATTATTGAGTCCTAATGCATCACATAATTTTCTAATTTTTCATCTTTAATTTTTTAAAAATCAAAGACTATATCGACATAATTAAAAAGTGCACTATTTTATATTCCATGATCTAAAAGCTTATAAACATGTATTCATATTGTAAATCGTGTGATGAAATGTATATTTATGTAGACATTAAAAAATATAGACATTTGAAATGAAGTTATATAAGATGTTAACTGTGACAAAAAAAAAGGTGAAGTTAAGATTAATCTAGTGTTAGAAGAAATCAAAATCATTTGAATGTGTTCTTTTTTTCTATTATATACTGGTCTACCTATATATGATGGCTAGCTATGACAAAAGAATTAATAAAATATGAATTTTAAAATAGTATGACATATATTCCATGTGCACCTAATCATACAAGAAAGAAAACATTATGATACTAAGAAAATTAAAATAAATATACTTAACATGTGACACAACTCAATATCAGAAGAATGATTTAGCATCGTTAATTTGAATATGTACAATAACTAGAACATAAATAGAATTCGTAGACACAACTTCATATTAAATTTTCTATTTTTTCCAAGATGTTAACAAAGTTACATATTATTCTATTTTATCATTTTTAATATACTTTATCTTGTAAAAATTGAAAACCTTTAAATAATTTTGTTATTTGTTATGACTACGTTTTGGAAACTTTTATTTTATTTTGATTTGTTATGACTATGTGGTTATATTCAATGAGTTATAATATATTATACTCCACAGTTTTGCTCAAATATCATAACATTAACAAATCAGGGTATCCTTTGGTTTATCTTTGACTTTTAGGTTTGTAAATGATAAATGACAAATGATATATAAAAAAGCCAAAGTTTTGTTTCATTTGCTTCTCTTTATTTGTTTATATATTTGTTTTCGAAATATTACATATAAAACATGATATCACATACAAACTCACATCATAGCTTGGTAATATCACATAAGCAAAAGGTAAAGGATTTCAAATTCTTCATATTTAATAGTTCATTAGCTTCCATCTCAATAAAATTAATTTGATTTCATATTCTGCTATTTCAAATGGATCAGTAAATGCATAGACTTATTACATAATTCAAGATGAGAGATCATGTTAACTATTTTTTCCATCTTGACCAATGAAGATAAAACATCCTTCTTAATCCTATCATATAATATATATATACTCTCTCAAACACAGTTATTTCCTTTATAATTAATATCTTTCAAAAATCAATTACAAGTAGAAAAACAATTATTAAGTTTAAAACATAGTGCAAACCTTTTCAATGTAGTAAAAATATTAGAAATAAACTCTACCAAGAATTAATACAATATATAAAAATACTAGAGTTATATTTCACTTAATATATTTATTGATAACTTTATACAATTATTAATTATTTATATTGTAGAGACCATATGTTTATATATGATTTTGAAAAAAAATATTATTTTATCGATTTATGTCATTTTTACACTGGTCCCAACTTGGAACAGAAAGAATTTATTAAAATTATAGAAGTTACTAATTTATGAGATAGAATATTAATTTATAGAGGTTTTGTTCCATTTTCAAATAAGTAAGTGAGATTAATTTTTGAAATTGCAAACATGTAATAATGTAAAAAAACAACTGTTATTTTGGTCTATAATATTTTAAGAAAGCTTGTGAAATGTGAAAACACATATCTTGATCTTTTAAAAATTACTTCTCATATATATTGGATTCTCCTCTTCAACATCCAACAACATATTTGAGCGCTTTTTTTGTTACAAACTAGCTCGAATCATATATGCAAAAAAATTTTGTTCTTACAATATAAATGATCAGATGATTCACCTTTTTTTTGTTTCACCTAGGATCAAACAGAGGTGATAAGAATATTAGGTATAAGATTTGATCTTATAATTATGTTTTTCATAAAAAAGTAAAATTAATGTAATAGTGACATATGTGAACTATTTTACAAAGAGATGTAGTTTAGCTTTTAGTTTGTGAGGTTGATAAAATGACACCACAATAAATTTAGATTAAAGTTTATCAAGTAATTAGAAAAGGAACATAAATTATTCAACAGAAACATTGAATGTCAATATTTTATATCCTTACTGGGTATTTAATATATTTTCAATCAAAAGGAAAATAAGTTTTTCTATCATATTTTGGATTTACAACCATTGTAGTTTTTGGTAAAGCGTGAAATAACGATGTATATAAATCAAAATTTAAAATAAAATATAAACATTTCTCCTTTTTACTAAAATAATATAAAATAGAAATGATAAATTACCTTTAAAAGTAACGTTCCCAAAAGGTTGAAAATCTGTAAATGAGATTTTTTTCATAAATGTGTTTTGTTTTATTTTATTTTGAGGCTTGTCCTACTTGTTCTATTTCCTAATTAAAATTGAAGAAAATGAAATAAATCTTTAATATGATGACCCAAAACAATCTTTTATACATTATTTACCTAATATAGTTTTCTATTATTTTTTATATAAATATATAGCGATTAGATTGTTCATATCTTCTGTATATCATCTTTCATTTGGATTTAGAAAATATGGATTTTACTCGCGATGACAACTCAAGTGATGAACGGGAAAATGATGTAGACGCCAACACCAACAACCGTCACGAGAAGAAGGGTTACCATCGCCACACTAATGAACAAATTCATAGGCTTGAAACGTAAGATCTTAATCTAATCTAATTAATTTATATTACTTTTTAAAAAGTTGGCTTCGTAATTCGTTGTTAATATTTTTTAATCGATTGAAGGTATTTCAAGGAATGTCCTCATCCAGACGAATTTCAGCGACGTCTGTTGGGTGAAGAACTGAATCTGAAACCAAAACAAATCAAATTTTGGTTTCAAAACAAAAGAACTCAAGCTAAGGTAATTCTTTTTGTCTTATCTATTGTTTGTTTTATACTATTGTATATCATAAAAAATGATTTAATTTAGTTAAACCAATTAATGGTTATATACTAGTCATTATTATTGTTCATCTTCATTATTGATTTTTTTTGTCTACCACAGTAGAATTAACACGACAATTCTGTTTTAAAAACCAAAATTGATTTATTTTTCTAGAGTCACAATGAAAAAGCAGACAATGCAGCGCTTAGGGCAGAAAATATTAAGATTAGACGTGAGAACGAATCAATGGAAGATGCACTGAATAATGTGGTTTGCCCTCCATGTGGTGGTCGTGGTCCTGGGAGAGAAGACCAACTTCGACATCTCCAAAAACTCCGTGCACAAAACGCTTATCTCAAAGATGAGGTATAATTTCGCAAGTATTTATATAAAAAATAAATTATATTTCGCGTAATCAGTATTTATTTTTACTATCTCATATGTTGCAAAATGAAATTCTAATTTCTAAAGTTGATGACCTTTTTTTTATCCTAGTAATGTTTTGAAAATATTCATGATTTGCACGCCTCAGTTTTGTGATTATGCGTTTATATGAACAATAATATGATTTGTTACTTTTCTGGTTTTACCTATTATTCAGTTCATTTTTGCGTGCAATTTATTTTTAAATACTAAAATAGTCTGATTTTTCATGACTTATATACTTAAAAAAATACTTATAATTATTAATTAAGTATGAATGTAAAAGTTTGTATACATTTAAGTAAAAAAATATTTTGGCTGTTCAAAATTTTAACGCAACATTTTTTTTGTTGTTTTGGTATTCCAAAACATTAATTAAGTAATCAAATTATTTGTAGTTTTTTTACTTAATTATTAATCAAATATTTAAAACGAAACTGTTGATAAGGTGCATGAGTATTAGTGTATTACATCTCTATATAACTATTAGATTTAGGTGTACTTAGTATTCATCTAATTCATTCATTTGACAGAAATAATTAATATTTCACTGAATTTTGATGAGTTGGCACTCTATTGGAGAGTGATTTTCTTGGCATCATATGTGATGTGACTATATGAGATTTTAATTTTTTAAACTAGAAATCGTCTCTACATTGGAAAAAATATAATCACTCATATAGTTTTTATTGATCAAAATATGAATTTCAGTATGAAAGAGTCTCAAACTACCTAAAACAGTACGGAGGTCACTCAATGCATAACGTCGAGGCCACACCCTATCTCCATGGTCCATCAAACCATGCATCAACGTCCAAGAACCGTCCAGCATTGTACGGAACCTCTTCTAACCGTCTCCCCGAGCCTTCAAGCATATTTAGAGGACCATACACTCGTGGAAACATGAACACCACCGCACCGCCTCAGCCGCGAAAGCCGCTGGAAATGCAGAATTTCCAACCACTATCTCAACTGGAGAAAATTGCAATGTTGGAAGCAGCGGAAAAAGCGGTGTCAGAGGTTTTGAGCCTCATTCAAATGGATGATACAATGTGGAAAAAGTCGTCTATTGATGATAGGCTCGTCATTGATCCAGGGCTCTATGAGAAATATTTTACTAAGACTAACACAAATGGTCGTCCTGAGTCTTCTAAAGATGTCGTGGTGGTTCAAATGGATGCTGGAAACTTGATCGACATCTTCTTAACTGCGGTACGTACTAAGCTGACATCAACAAATGAATGATCAAATATCGTAATACCTTTTTCTATTAAACTTATACGTACATACATGTTTTCTCAAAGCTACATTTACAATATAATGCAGGAGAAATGGGCGAGGCTTTTTCCAACAATTGTGAACGAAGCTAAAACGATTCACGTCTTGGATTCCGTTGACCATCGAGGAAAAACTTTCTCAAGAGTGGTATGAATCTTTACAATATTTTAAAATTTTATTTGTTAAGACTTATGAGCATTTGGTGAAAACAAATTGGATGATAAATAAAACAGATTTATGAGCAACTGCACATACTGTCACCATTGGTGCCACCGAGGGAATTTATGATCCTAAGGACTTGCCAACAAATTGAAGACAATGTCTGGATGATTGCTGATGTGTCGTGTCATCTCCCAAACATTGAGTTTGATCTTTCGTTTCCCATTTGCACCAAACGTCCCTCAGGTGTGCTCATTCAAGCCTTGCCCCACGGCTTCTCTAAGGTCTCTCTTCTCTTTAAAATCCCTTTTTATTATATATGTAAATCTATTGTGTTTTAATATATAGTTTACAAACACACACACACACACATTTTTCTTTCTAACTATTCCCATTGATGTTGATCAACATTTTCATCTAGACATCTACAATTAATAGACTCTTACCTTTATTTCTCAAATTAAACTTCTGTTCTTCTCCATTTCATTAGTGTATATATAGAGAGCTTCAATAACTTTTTAGAGAATATGTGTTATTGAAAGCAAAACCAGAAAATAACAAAAACAAATGGGCAGGTGACGTGGATAGAGCATGTGGTAGTGAATGATAATAGAGTGCGGCCACATAAGCTTTACAGAGACCTCTTATACGGCGGCTTTGGCTACGGAGCTCGACGTTGGACCGTTACTCTTGAGAGGACGTGTGAGAGGCTGATTTTCTCCACCTCCGTCCCTGCCTTGCCCAACAATGACAATCCCGGAGGTACTTAATTACATCTACACCTACCTATATTATATCGTACATTAATATACAAAGTAACTTTTTTTTTGTGCAACTTAAAATGTGTTAAAAATGCGGATTTAATATTGACAACAAGTGATAGTTTCAAAACTTTTGGTATATATGAATAATTTAAAATGTTGTGATTTTTTTTTGTAGTTGTGCAAACAATACGAGGCAGAAATAGCGTAATGCATTTGGGAGAAAGAATGTTGAGGAACTTTGCATGGATGATGAAAATGGTTAACAAACTCGACTTCTCGCCACAGTCTGAAACTAACAACAGCGGAATTAGGATTGGGGTGCGGATAAACAATGAGGCGGGTCAACCGCCCGGTCTCATTGTCTGTGCTGGTTCATCTTTATCCCTCCCTCTCCCTCCTGTCCAAGTGTACGATTTCCTTAAGAATCTGGAGGTTCGTCACCAGGTAAGAATAAATGGCTTCATTCACTGCACAAGTCCAACTTATTAATCAGCTTCTTTTTTACTTTTTGGTAATTAACAAGATTTTTAATGTTTGTATGCAAAAAAGTGGGACGTTCTGTGCCATGGGAATCCAGCGACTGAGGCTGCTCGTTTCGTCACCGGATCAAACCCAAGGAACACTGTGTCTTTTCTCGAGGTATATATATTACTCTTACTGAAAAAACTAATGATTTTTATAGGATAGAAAACTTTATATTTAGCATAGCTAGCATTTAAATAGAGATGTGATAAAAGAGCAAAAGTTCCATAGAACCGGTCAACTTTGTTCGTTTTTGTTTTATAGATCCGGTCATCAAATCTTGAATAAATCGGAAAGTTATTCACATCTATATTAATAAATTCTATTACAATTTCAATAACTTTGGCATTAACTATATGATTGGTTTTTTTTTTTGTTTTCTTATATAGCCTTCAATTAGGGATATTAATACTAAGCTAATGATACTCCAAGATAGCTTCAAAGATGCATTGGGAGGAATGGTGGCCTACGCTCCAATGGATCTAAACACCGCCTGCGCTGCCATTTCAGGCGATATCGATCCTACCACCATTCCAATCCTCCCTTCCGGTTTTATGATCTCCCGTGACGGCCGTCCTTCCGAGGGCGAAGCCGAGGGTGGCAGCTATACACTCCTCACCGTGGCTTTCCAGATCCTTGTCTCCGGTCCGAGTTACTCTCCTGATACCAACCTGGAAGTTTCTGCCACCACAGTCAATACCTTGATTAGCTCCACCGTTCAAAGGATCAAAGCCATGCTCAAGTGCGAATGATGGTCAGTGAGAGTCGTTTGATGAAGTTACCAGTTCCCAACTCTCAACTCTTTGGTTTTTTATCTTTCTTTCTTTTTCAAATAAGTGAGAAGAGCTTTCTCCGTTTGATTCTCTAAGGAGAGTCCTAGTACTTTTCCATATTTTTCGTTGGTTTTAAAACTTATTCCAATAAATTTCTAAGGTAAGGGCCTTAGCTGAACAATATTTATGTTGTTGCCTTTTGGCATGTTTGTTTTCTGACATTGGTGTTGGATTTATAAGATATTATTGCTTAATTTCTGTTTTTATATAATATTTTTGATATTTTCTGTTTTATGAAATTGATCTAGTTAGAGAATAAATGTAGCTTTCATGCATGTTTGTAAGTGATACATCAAAATATCTTGAGATAAGTTGCCAACTAGACACTTTTATCACAAATAATTTGTAAACTAGATAGTTTTTTTAGATATTAGAGGAATAGGTACTTTTCTCTTCTTCTCTAATAGAGCTCCTCTCTAATATAGAGATTTTGGTAATAGACAAATATATCCTTTTGTTGTTTTGTTATGTAAACATATAAAAACAAAAGACATATGAGTGTGATATTAAATGGGCTAGCCCAATAATTTTTTTATCTTCTAATTACTAATATATTTCTTAATTTAAAAAATACACATCAATAAAATTCTTTCAATCACTTTATACATTTTAAAATACTAATCTTTTTAAGTATTTTAAAGATTTTAATTTTGTTATATTTTGCGGATATGTATTATTTTTAACATTTTACTATACTAACATTTTCAATTTTTAATACATATTAAAATACTAATTTTGTTATATTTAGCTAAAATAAGTTTACTAAAATACTAAAATTTTATTTTTATTATATTTTGCGGGTATGTAATATTAGTTTTAAAATACTAACATCATTAATATTTTTATATATTTTGAAATACTAAATTTTATACATCTCTAAAGATTTTAATTTTATTATATTTTACGGTTACGTAATATTCTATCTTGTTTTATCTGAATTCGATGGTGTACAAAATAATATTAAAAATAGTGTACAACAATAATTTTAAAGATAAAACAACGATAGTGTACATAAAATAATAAAATAGTAGATGACGCCATTTATAACTCTTTAGATCGTCTATCGTACACCTTCAAAAATATTGTACACCGAATCTATGAGATAGAGAATTATTTGGTGTACTTGAAAGTTTATGAGATAGTGTACAGACATCAGTGTACAAAATGATGTACACTAGTATATTGAAGTAATAGGTTATATATTCAAAAATATTATACACCATATCTATAAAATAGAGAATTATTTGGTGTATTTGAAGGTTTATGAGATAGTGTACAAATTCAGTGTACGAAATGATGTACACCAGTAAATTGAAATAATGGTTTATATATTTCCTATTAGTATACCCCAAATGTTGTACGTTATGTCTACCAATCTCACAAGCTATCATTTAAAATTGTGTACATCATTCTGTCATTATTCTCGTATATCATAATATTGTACACCAACATGTACACCATTAAATTTAATTATATTAAATCATTTAAAAATTGTGTACACCATCCCGTCACCAATATCATGATTTTAATGGTACACCATTCCGTATTCATTTAAAAATTGTGTACACCATAGAATTTTCCTAAATTTCGTTTTAATCGACAAAAATGATATAATGTTAAGTTTAACCGTCTGAAGAAATAGATTGAAAAACGAAAACGATTGGAATTTTTTTTGGGCCAAATAACATAAGTCAAATTAATTAGGCTATGAAAATAGTATTTGACCCATTATCTCTAAAAGATTTGGGCCTACACCAAAAGTTCTTTCTTACAAAACAAAAGGGTACAATTGTATTTAACATTTATTTTGTTTTTTTAGTTATGTACCTTCTATCTCACATATTTTCTATCCCACAAAAGAAAAAAAAATACCTATTTCTCTAATATCTAAAAGAACTACCTACTTCTCAAATAACTTTTGAAAAAGTGTCTAGTTTGCCAATAAACCCAAATATCTTTTCTCGCACGAGAAAACTGCACCATCGAAAATGGATAGCTAAGCTTACCTACAAGACGTGGTACTCGTTTTTCCACCATCATATGATGATATAATAACTGGACTAGGGTGTCTTCGATCGGTTATGTTGAAATTGTAGTTAAAACTGGTTTTTAGCGGGTATACAATTCGGGTTTTTATCGGTTTAGTTTAAATTCAGTTTACATTTTTCATTAGAAAAATCGATTCACATGGTTAAAATACTAAACCGAACGGTACAGTAGTAAAGTTTGCATGCGATTGCGCGAGAGGGTGTGACAGATATCTGAATTTTCTTTCAATTGGTAAAGAGAAGACAACGGACATATTTTTGGTAACCATCCATTTGTCACCACTAACTTTCTTCCACTATAAATACCCCACCGCTTTAACTCTAGAACACTCTCCATTTTTCAATATTGCTCAAATCTCAATCTTTCTCTCCTGCGTTTTAATTTCTCTCGGATTGAAATCATCCATGGCTGCCACCGCAACCGAGAAGCTCCCTCAGCTCAAATCCGCCGTCGATGGACTTACTGAGATGAGGTTTTACGCTCTCTCGATTAGCTTTCGTCTCAGATTCTGGATCTGGTAAATCTTATTCATCGTTTAGACTGATTTGTTTCCTTCTGTTTCAGCGAGAATGAGAAGAGTGGATTCATCAACCTCGTTTCACGTTACCTCAGGTTCGTACGTCCGCTTCGGATGTGTATTGATCGAATTTTGACTGCTGTTATCTTGAATCTCAAATAATTTCTGGCCTTTAAAGTTTTTTCGTGTGCTCTTAGTTTGTCATAGATTTTCTGAATTTGAGTTTTGAGTTTACCAGTTAGTGTTTGTTTGCTCTGTTCTTGGACCTTGTTCTGAGTTTTGAAACGATCTACTAATGACTGATAATCGGATCTGTTGTCAGATCTAGAAAATTAGGTTGTTTACATTTAGATGACCAATTAGTTCTAAATTCTGTAATGTTTTGTGAATTTGAAGTGGTGAAGCCCAGCACATTGAATGGAGCAAGATCCAGACACCTACTGATGAAATTGTTGTTCCTTATGATAAAATGGCTAACGTCTCTGAAGGTAATTTTATTTTTCTGAATGATACAAATCTGTTATTTCTCTGTATGCTAGTTTTACATTGGATCATTTTCTACATACCATTAAAGAATTATTATTTTGTTCTGTTTTATCGTATTGAAGATGCTTCCGAGACCAAATATCTGTTGGACAAGCTTGTTGTGCTGAAGCTTAATGGAGGTTTGGGAACCACAATGGGATGCACTGGTCCAAAGTAAGCCCTCTAATCTTGTGTTACTATCAGTAGTATCCAATTCAGTTTTCGTTTATTCTTGCTTAGGAGTTAGTTTCTCTAGTCTCTTTGAGATGGCAAAGTTGATGTTTAAATTCTGAGTATCTTTCCTCAGCCTGAAGATCTATCTTTCTTGGTCTATAGGATTTATTGACAGCGGTAGCAGACTTAATGTCCTAGTAATAAACCATTATCTGTTAGCATTGACAATGGCAGGGGTGTGGTAGTAGTTTCGACTTCAGGGGTAATAGAACTTACATTTCATGTTCACAGCTTGGGTTAGTATGTTCACCATCTTCGATTGCATGTAAATCTTCTAGAGGTTTCTGTATCACGTTTCCCTGATGCGTTATGCGGTATATTCTTTCTTCAGGTTTCATTTTCTTTTCCTGTTTTTGTGCAGATCGGTTATTGAAGTTCGTGATGGTTTGACATTTCTTGACCTGATTGTTATCCAGATTGAGGTTCTTCGTTTTTCATTTATTTTGTTATAATCTTAATGCCTTCACATAACCTCACATAGCACTTTCCAACAGAATCTCAACAACAAGTATAACTGCAAGGTTCCTTTGGTTCTTATGAACTCATTCAATACACATGATGACACACAAAAGGTACGTCTATTTCACTGAGGATCACATCTTTTTTGTACTACATGTATCTTATACTTTTAGGCTTACTGATTTTTGTCTTTGTTCAGATTGTGGAAAAATACACCAAGTCAAATGTTGATATTCACACTTTTAATCAGGTATTTCATGGCAATGCCATAACAAGTTAAGAAATTAAAAGCTCATTTATTTGGACGATCCAGAGTAGAGCAAGTATGGAACTAATCATATTGACTTTTATGTAGAGCAAGTATCCTCGTGTTGTTGCTGATGAGTTTGTGCCGTGGCCAAGCAAAGGAAAGACTGACAAGGATGGATGGTATGGTTTCCAGTCAAAGTGCATTTACATTGAGATTCCATTTGCATTTGTACATCCTTCTGTGTTATCTATCAGATTGCACCACTTATAAAAGATGAATTTGTGAAGGTATCCTCCCGGTCACGGTGATGTATTCCCATCTCTCATGAACAGTGGCAAGCTTGATGCGTTCTTATCACAGGTTCTTTCTTTGATGTAACCTATTAATGTTTTCTTGTCTCCAGAATGTATCGTTCATGTTTGTGTCTTTCAACGTTTGCCATTTTAATTCTGATTCTGAGTTTCTCACACTATTCAGGGTAAGGAGTATGTGTTCATCGCCAACTCAGACAACTTGGGCGCAATCGTTGACTTAAGTATATATCCTTCTTAGTTATCTTTTCTCTTTTATTACTTTTGCTTTAGTTGCAATCAGGATAATAACATTCAATCAGAGACTAATTTTTTTCTGCCCTTCACTCCATGCTGTTTCAGAAATCTTGAAGCACCTGATCCAGAACAAAAATGAGTACTGTATGGAGGTTACACCCAAAACACTAGCTGATGTAAAGGGAGGAACTCTCATTTCTTACGAAGGAAAAGTACAGGTAAACTTGGTGTTATTACATGTTAAAGATTGTCTGTGCATTCTGCAATGTCTCTTCTTATTATACGTGTCCTAATTAAATATGTGGAGATATATATTATTGTCTCTTTGCAACTCCTGATTTTCTCACTTTTTCGTTTTTCTTATGATATTGAAGAATGTAAGCAGTCTTATTGACCTCTAAATTTACTTCCTCTGTTGTGTATCTCAGCTTTTGGAGATTGCTCAGGTTCCTGATGAACATGTAAGTCCACACCTCTTCTTTTTCTTTTTTCTTTTTTAGTCTCTATTTAGATTTCTTTTGTCTTGAGCTTGTTTGTAATTCTTCTAGCTGTTAGTCACTCTTTGCTCTGTTTCAGTAGCTCTCTTTGCTCCTTGCATGAAACAAAATTACTTAACTCTATCTACTACGTGTCGCTAAGCGTTACATTGCTTGTCTTTCTCGTAGGTAAATGAATTCAAATCAATTGAGAAATTCAAGATTTTCAACACCAACAACCTGTAAGTAGTAGCTGTAGCTCTCTAGTCCCCAAAACATGGAAGCTTACAAATTTATATGCGGACACTCAACTGTTTAATTTTTTACAGATGGGTGAACTTGAAAGCCATCAAAAAGCTTGTGGAAGCTGATGCACTTAAAATGGAGATCATCCCAAACCCGAAGGTACTAGATCTACAATCATACCACAAGACGTAGTTAGTCTATTGCAGTTCTGCATAATTAGTCTTAACTCTTCTCAGGAAGTTGACGGAGTCAAAGTTCTTCAGCTGGAAACTGCAGCTGGTGCTGCGATAAGGGTATGCATTTCGCTCTATCTTTAATTAACGCAGTTTTAAAGAAACACACAGTTAACTGCCTTTATTGTTTGCCCATTTGAAACAGTTTTTTGATAATGCAATTGGTGTGAATGTACCTCGGTCACGGTTCTTGCCAGTGAAGGCAACTTCAGACTTGCTTCTTGTTCAAGTAAGCCAAACACACTCCTTCCCCCCTGCAAAACCCCATATATCCATTAAATGATCAACAAAGAGTTAACAATTTTCAATCATTTTTCACAGTCGGATCTGTACACACTCGTAGATGGCTTTGTCACAAGAAACAAAGCTAGAACAAACCCCACAAACCCAGCGATCGAGTTGGGACCCGAATTCAAAAAGGTAAAATAACTCTAGTGGTCTCTCTGAAAGATAGTATCTCACTCTAATTGCTTCTTGTTTTCTTTTTGTTCGTTTATATTTTGGTAATTATACAGGTAGCGAGTTTCCTTAGCCGGTTCAAGTCCATCCCGAGTATAGTTGAGCTCGATAGTCTTAAGGTCTCAGGTGATGTTTGGTTTGGCTCCGGCGTTGTTCTCAAGGGCAAAGTGACAGTAAAGGCAAACGCCGGGACTAAACTTGAAATCCCTGACAATGCCGTGCTCGAGAATAAGGTAACTAACGTGTTTTAGGCACAAATTTATTCCAGGAGAGATATTGTAGAAATGCGCTAGACTCAGCTTTTGCTTTTTGTTCTTACAGGACATCAACGGTCCAGAGGATCTGTGAAAAAACTTAAAAGACTTACTTTGATGCGTCTTCTTCTGTTTTTCACTTCTCTTGTAAATGAGAGCACTTTTGATATGAAACCTCTTTCATGTGAAAAGACACAAGAATAACGAGAGTTGAATATGTTTTTGGCAGTTTAATTTAATCCCTCCAAAGTACGTTTTCAAATTTACTATTTCCTTTTTTTCTCTACATTGATTTTTTTTTTTTTGAATTGATGAGAAGTTTTTCATGCCTTTTTGGATAATGGTGAAATGAACTCTTTTCGTCCGCATGTAGAATTTTATTGAATATTATTATTTTAAAATTAGCTATTGGTCTTAAGCTCATCACATCATAGATGAAAAGATGGGTTGTGTTGATGTTATCTGTTGCTTGTGATCACAATTTCTCTGTGGCTTTTCCTTTATTTTTTACTCCAAGTAGTAACCACAAAAATTTAATATAGATAAATATCTAAAGATGTACTTGGTTGGAATGTTATATAGATATCAATGATGATCAATATGTACTAGTGATCAATATCATATGTTTTTGTGTTCCAACCACTTGTTTCATTCAATAGTACTTGTACCATATTGCGCCAATTGTCCCAAATGGTTTGACCACTTGTACAACTCAAAATCCAAAAAGATAAGAAAATATGAAGATAATCATGAATGAGACATAATTAATACGGTTGGTCCATGAATAGGATCACCGGTCTGGCTTTTTTGTACACCACATATCTTTTCAATCTCTTTTGTTAGATAGAACCATTCACACTGATTTTCACAAAGTCAGAGAGAGACCTTTATCTCAAAAGAATATCTGCTTCTTCATTTATTTTGTTATCCCGTTTGGCTATAAAGCGGCAAAAACATGTTGGCGAGAAATATGAACCACATAACATACGTAGAAGCTTATAGAAAGGGATTATCTATCCAAACTATATATGTAGACCCACCCATCAATTCTTTTTCTCTTCACTAAAATAATTGATTCGTAAAATCTCTTATCTTTTTCCTACTCATGCCAAAGTCACATTTCGAATGAATTTGTACTAACATGGCTACATGTGAAATTTTGCAATTCTAATTAGGTTGAATTGGCCAACAGATTTGAGTTATAGGAAAACAATAGTATTTTGTGGTTATTTAAAAATGATCAACACTTTCAAAAATATTACAACCGTGATATATATTTGTTTAATTTCTTCTATTTTATTTATTTATTTATTTATTTGAATGTTCTCAATCCAAAAAAATAGGTTACATCGATATCACAATATTTGTATACTTATCTTAATGTAAATCTATTTGCAATACATGATTAATATAACATGTCTTGTAAATGTCTACAACATTGAAGTTACATTTGAGAATGAATGAATAACATGTGTTTACAAAATTGAAATTACATAGACAGCTTCATTTAAAAACAAAAATCTTATTTATAATAAACCAAATCTTTTTGTTTCTTCTCAAATAATAAGAAAACATTTTGGCAAAAAAAAACTATATATAATTACATGTATATAATTGAGATTATATAAACTTTGGCTTAAAAATAAATGGATGGTGGTGAAGAAAAGGGAAAATATCACAATGGTTGTCACGTGTCACTTCACACAATCCAGTAGACCAGTACCTAACATCCAGCACCACCAAGCCTAACCATAAACTCCTCAAATGACCTAAAAGGTTTTTTTAACACTTCGTTTCGACACCTGAATTGTTATCTGTTATTTTATCTTTTTCACGTCTTACGCCTCCTAAATCCTAATCGCTTAAATATTTTTTGAACATGTTCTCATCTGTTTTTAAAAAATTTGGATTTTCTTTTCACTAATGATTGTTACATTAGATAAATGTGATTTCCACTACAGGTTTGGATTTTATTGCATTAGAAAATATGGTAATAACAAATATTTTTATAAGAGATGACAAAAACAAATACTCTAAGTAGACAACAGCCACACACCAACCACTTTCTGATATTTGAAACCCTAAGTAAAGAACGAGAAGGAATTCTTGTGGCTGAGAAATTTTGTTGTATTATCAGTGAACGTGAATAAAATGAATAAGAAACAAATAAAAAGAAAACTAGTGGCTAGAACCCTCCTTCTCGTCATTCCACATGTCAAGTTTCTGTAGAACAGACGGCTAAAATAAGAATCAGTGACATGGAGAAAAGTGCACTGACATTCACTAATTATTAGTATTAGTACTATATTATAAATTAAAGTGTAATTACTTTCACTTCCACCGAGGATGACTTTTACAATTTGAGGAGTATATTAAATTATGTGCTTAACAATGATTTCAATAAAATATCTACACATTTGTGAAAATTGATGACGACCTGGACGATGGATAATCATATTAATTCGAGAAAGTTGAAACTAATTATAAATATCATAGATAGATTCGTATCTGTATATATTATATTATATGGTATGTATACGTAGACTTACGTTATGGATAGACCCCCACCATGTTTTTATATAGAGGCAGAAGATATTTAACTTATGGTTTTCGTTTTTTCGTAAAATATGAAACAAAGACAACGACAAAACGAAAAAGAACCAAAAATAGTATCTCATTCTACTTTCACTTGATTTTGGAATTTCATTTATTTAGATTGTGATTCAAAACCATTTCAACTATGTAAAATTCTGTGCAATATTTTTCCCAACTAAACATATAAGTTTGACATGAAAAAGAATATAGGAAAATTTAGAGGTCCAAATTTTATATGTATATCGGAATCATGGTAGGATACGTTATCAATTGCATTTGTATGAGGCTTGCTATTGCTAGTATAGAAGCATCATCAACAAATCTTAATATCAGTCCAAATTTGAATAACCCATTTTGTGGATCTCATTTCATAAAATAAACCATTTTAGTGTCCTGCAAAAATGTGTTTAGACAGAAATCTTTTTTAAAATCTGAATTTAGATATTATGATGGTTATAATTTATATATAAATTTACTATCAAATATTGTGTTCATATATGGAAGAATGGAGAAAAAAGAGTAGAACCCCACAAAATAAAAAATGGATAGACTATGTTTTCTAAGATTGGACAAAGTGTATAATAAAATCTTCTGATCTGGTCCAAAAATAAAATGTTAAGAGTTTTCGAATTCGAATAATTTGATTTTGATTAAGATATCCACTTCGGATATGTTTTCATATGTAGCTTTTTAAAATACCCTAATAAATATTTTCATAAAGAGTTTATGTAAATAAATCAAAATATATTTTTAACTTTTTATTTATTATAGTTTTATATATTACTGTTTTAATTATTTTGAAGTATTTTTGATAGATATGGATTTGGATGGTTCCGCAAACAAATCCTATGGATCCGGATCCAAAGAACCAATCATAAATTTTGGAATATGTCCACCCATATATGGATCAATAGAGATATAGTTAAGAAAAGAAAATGAATTTATCCCGCAAATTTACATTTTTATCTCATGTAGTGGAACCAATGAAAAGCGAGTAAGCTAAGAAGTCATACTCTCGAGAGTACGCCTTTCCATATTTTCCTTTAAAAGTATCTTCTGGTGGCTCACATTTCTCCGTCCAGCAAAATCTTTTTTGTTACATAAATATTATATTTCCTGATATTTTATATTAAAAGATTATCCAATTGAAATGATGTCAAAAAAGGAAAGGAAAAGTAGGGGAATTAAATAAATACATACAGTGATAATCGAAGTACCAAATCTAACTGTTTTAAAACAAGTAGATTCATTTTAAAAAATTAAATATTTGATTTTTCAAAGAGATAAATGAATAAATCTAGTACAAATTTTGTTGCAAAAAAAGAAGATGAAGAATATGAGAAAGAGCGACACGTGGCAAAGATGGACATTGAACGTGAGCCACAAGATTTTCCATCTGTTTCTCGAGCGTTCCATGGAAAACCAATAAGAATTATTATTTTTATTTTTTAAAAATTGGGAAAAAGCGCACATAGCAGAAGCTGACGTGGCATCACCCTCCTTTTTGTCTTCCCTATTTTCTCACCCCCCTAATTCCCTTCTTCCTCCTTCACAGACCCCAAACTCTTCTCTTCTTCTTCTTTCTCTCTGTTTTCTTCTTCTTCCGCCGAATCAGAAAGCTTGTCTTTTTCTTTACTCCGGCTACCAAAACTTCTCGGAGTTTCTCTGAGAGTTTCATTTCCGACCTTCTTCTTATCCTTATTTGCGGCAAGATTTCCAGCGAGAGTTTTTTTCTCTTTTCCTTTATCGAACATAAGAAATCTCTGGTTTGCTGGAAGTTTTTTTTCCGGAAGGTGGAAGCTTAGATTGGTTCTGATTTCAGAAGCAAATCGTTTGTTGTTGCCTAAGTAAACCGAATCAATTTATGGGATCTATAGAAACAGACGGAGAACAGAGGAAATTAAGCTGATTTTTTCAAGTCTAGATTCGCGAATTTATCTTGGTGTTTCCTTTTCTGTGTTCCACACCTTTCGAGTTTTTTTTTGTTTTCCTCCGCCGAGATCTTAATCCGGGAAGTTATGGCGTCGTCTCCGTTGACTGCAAATGTTCAGGTCTGGTCTCAAAATTTGATTTTTATCCACTTTTTTTGTTTTGTTTCTGCTTTATTCAGGTCTGGTCTCAAATGAATCTATGAGTTTAAAATACTGTATACGGACATTTAAGTAATAAAGCTTAGAGTTAAAGCAAGTTCGTTGCAATTCATTTGCAGACTCTTGTTTCTTTTGAGCTATAAGTTCTCTCTAGATTTGTGTGTTGCAACTACATTCATTTGAATCCTTGAGATGGAATCGACTGTGTTGGAATTTTGTGATTAGGATATGTAAATCGAGTTTAATTAGTTGGACTTTGTGAATGAATGTTCATTGAGAAACTGAAGAAGAAAGTAAATAATCCAATGCCACTTTGTGTCATAGTCCTTAAAATGATGTTTCCTAAAGTCGTTTTGCTTGATGATGGCTTTAGGGTACCAACGCTTCTTTGAGGAATAGAGATGAAGAAACTGCAGACAAGCAGATACAATTCAATGACCAAAGTTTTGGGGGAAATGACTATGCACCCAAGGTTTGTTTCTTTTAACATCAAATGTCAAATATTGTTATGTAAAGTGAAGATCTGTGGCTCAGTTCATCTTTTCTTACTTAGGTACGGAAGCCATACACGATAACAAAAGAGAGAGAGAGATGGACAGATGAAGAGCACAAGAAGTTTGTTGAAGCCTTGAAATTATACGGGCGAGCTTGGAGACGAATAGAAGGTAAATTAATGATTTAGTAATATCTCTTGCTACTGAGTTATGGCCTTACCTGGACCCTCAAAAATATATGTTTGTTTCACTAACAGAACATGTGGGCTCAAAGACCGCAGTTCAGATTCGAAGCCATGCTCAGAAGTTTTTCTCTAAGGTTTATACACTTATTTGCTATTATATCTTTACCCTTGTTCAAAGAAAGTATCAGTCTAATCTCTGTAGCAAACCTAAGTTCTGCATAAATAAGGAATCATTATACATACATTGTTTGGAGACTTGTGTTCTGACTTGGCTTTGTTCTGTTGTATTCACACAGGTTGCTCGAGAAGCAACTGGAGGTGATGGGAGCTCAGTAGAGCCGATTGTAATACCTCCTCCTCGTCCCAAGAGAAAGCCAGCGCATCCGTACCCTCGTAAGTTTGGGAACGAGGCAGATCAAACAAGTAGATCGGTTTCTCCCTCAGAACGTGATACTCAATCTCCAACCTCTGTGTTGTCCACTGTTGGATCAGAAGCATTGTGTTCCCTTGATTCGAGTTCACCCAATCGAAGCTTGTCCCCAGTTTCTTCTGCATCACCACCAGCTGCTCTTACAACCACTGCAAATGCACCTGAAGAGCTTGAGACTCTGGTACTTGACATAAACAAAACCGAATTTATACTTAACAGCAATACCTGCTGTTAGATGCTTAATGCTTAATATTCTTGGTTTAATCAATTTGTACAGAAGCTGGAGTTGTTTCCTAGTGAGAGACTCTTAAACAGGGAGAGCTCGATCAAGGAACCAACGAAGCAAAGTCTTAAACTCTTTGGGAAGACAGTTTTGGTATCTGATTCAGGCATGTCCTCTTCTCTAACAACTTCAACATATTGTAAATCCCCAATTCAGCCATTACCACGGAAACTCTCATCATCCAAGACACTACCCATAATAAGAAACTCACAAGAAGAACTCTTGAGCTGCTGGATACAAGTCCCTCTTAAGCAAGAAGATGTGGAAAATAGATGTTTGGATTCAGGAAAGGCTGTCCAAAACGAAGGATCATCGACTGGATCAAACACTGGTTCGGTGGATGATACGGGACACACGGAAAAGACCACAGAACCCGAAACAATGCTATGTCAATGGGAGTTTAAACCAAGTGAGAGGTCTGCATTTTCTGAGCTCAGAAGAACAAACTCCGAGTCAAATTCAAGAGGATTTGGTCCATACAAGAAGAGAAAGATGGTAACAGAAGAAGAAGAGCATGAGATTCATCTCCACTTATAACACATTTTCTTACGTACCCTAAAGAAGAGACTTTAAATTTACTATTCATTCGACTTTCTAAGTTTTCATCAATGTAATTTTTGTTGTTGTTTCATTGTTTTCTCTTGAGGTGTTTGTTCTCTAGGCTAAAATTTTCTGCAAAAGTTTGTAACTGTAAAACTCGTGTACAATTTATACAGTTAAATCTAATGATTATGAGATCTTTCTTAATTGATGGTTCAACAAAAGCAAGTTTCAGGTGTCTCTCTTCAATATCTCCGATTAAATTAGGTTTGGTAAAGAGTTTGCTTTGAAATGAAGGCAAAGAAGAAAAACAGTGAGGTTACCACCAACTGAACAAGTGTGTGTTCAAAGTTCAAACCCAACAAATAACCGAACCGATTCGGAAACCAACTCTAACCTGAAATTTTGATAGAATTTGACCAGACCAAATTAGACCGGTTAACACCCTTTCACGTTAGCCACCAACAGATTAAGCAGTGTCTAACGTACGCCTTATTAATACCACATAAAGACGCAAGAGAAGATGACGTCATACAGAAACAGCGTCGTTTTGAAAGCTGAGTTTTTTTTGTGAAGCGAGCGAGCGTGAGAAGGTGTGACGGGGAAGAGAATGGCGAAGGAAGCGGTCAAGTATGTATGGGAAGGAGCAATTCCTCTGCAGATTCATCTCCACAAATCCGACGTCGCTTCTCACCCTGCTCCTCCTCCTGCTCTTGTAAATCACCTTTCTTCTCCAAGCTTTTTTTCTCATGTCTGGTTTTCAAATCGGTGGTGCAAATCTGTGGTCTTTGGTGTTGGATCATGATCGATTTCGGGTTTTAGGGGTTTCGTTTCCATTTCGTATTGAATCATACGATTTTTGACCATCAAATTGATTGAAACGAGGAAGAATTTAGACGAAATTTGTGTAACTGGGTCGAGATAAGATCATACTTCTGAATTTGCTATTTGTTTGGCACGCATTATCAGGTGTTAGCACCAAGAATAGGATATTTGCCTCTGTTGATTCCTCTTATAAAGCCTTATTTCAAGGATTCACTTCCTCCTGGTGAAGATTCAATTTGGTTTGATTACAAAGGATTTCCTCTAAAATGGTACGCCATTGTTTCATCTCTTAGTATAATGGGAGTAAGTGTTTGTTTTTTGTGATATGTTATGTGAGAGTGTGAATCTTCTTTGGTTGCAGGTATATACCAACAGGTGTTCTTTTCGATCTCCTTTGTGCAGAACCCGAAAGACCATGGAATCTCACGGTAATTTTTCAGATTGAACTTTGTATTAGGATCTTAAGTAAGCCTGAGGGAAAAATATTCTTGTAATCTAAGCTTAAGTGGACAATGTTAATGATCCACTATGTCATTCTCTTATTCTTGTAAGCTGACACTCGTAAGTATGTTATTAACAAGATCTTTCACCAGTGTCCCTCTTGACTAGCTAATTGCACAAAGCTTACCTCCTTATATCTTTGCATTTCTTGAGCTTTTCTGAAAATTTTGCTTGCAGATACACTTTAGAGGATATCCTTGCAACATACTGATACCATGTGAAGGAGAAGATTCTGTAAAATGGAACTTTGTTAATTCTTTGAAAGAGGTTAGTGAAAATTTCTTCAAAGTTTATGACTTTCTTATCATTTTAAGTGAAAGTCTATGTTCAAATTATTTTCGAATAGACTATAAATACTGTTCTATTGGATTTCACATCGTAGAACAGTGAAATATTTGTTACCTTTGGGAGTGTTTCTCTTTTGTTATAAGAGTGGTTTTCTTCAACATATTGATGATGTATTGTCTATATAGGTGTAGCTGCGTATATCCGCAAATAGTATTGTTAGTAATTTGTTAGTTTTGCTGCAATTGGTTTGCCATTATCTAACGTAATACATAGGCTTCTCTTGTGTTATATTTTTACAATGCTCCATGCCCCAAGTAAAGAAAAAGGATAAATGATAAGACGTTTTGACATATGTGAGATACTGTTATCCGCTTATCCTGCAGGCACAATATATCATCAATGGAAATTGCAAGAATGTTATGAACATGTCTCAGAGTGATCAAGAGGATCTATGGACCTCTGTCATGAACGGTACGAGTGGACGATGTTAGGCATATCAATTACTAGCAGTCACAAATCCCTTATCCTTTTTGTTACACCACTTCTTCTGGTCGTAACTCTAGTTGCCACTCGATGTAGGTGTAGTTTTTGCGTTCAGCATTGCCAATGTCACTATTTGCATCAACCATGGTATAACCGTTGGATATCCATGACTGATTTAGTAACGAGTTTGAAAACTGATGGTTTGGCAGGTGATCTTGATGCCTATACAAGATTATCACCCAAGCTTAAAATGGGAACAGTCGAAGATGAGTTTTCAAGGAAAACAAGTTTGTCATCTCCACAATCTCAACAAGTTGTGCCTGAGACGGAGGTGGCTGGACAAGTTAAGACAGGTTTGCCAACTATATACTCAGCTGAGACAGTTACACCTTGTCAAATTTTCCCATATTTGGAAAAGTAGTATCACAAGATGGGACTGGTATATTTTTATGCAGAGGACCTAGTAAAAACACTGCTTGTAAGTAGTAGTTTTCCCTTTTCTGATAAATCCTATAAACAGCAACAACTTAACAGGAAAAGAATAATGACTTTTCACAAATTGTTGCATCTATTGCAGTGATGGCAAACATGATACAAAGTACTAGCGTCCTGATTTAATGTAAAATCCTTTTTTTCAGCAAGAATTCCTGTTCGGTTGTATGTTCGAAGTCTAAATAAAGATTTCGAGAATCTTGAAGATGTACCGGAGATCGATACCTGGGATGACATCTCGTACCTTAATCGCCCTGTTGAGTTCCTCAAAGAAGAAGGTAAGAATTTCATCTTAATGATCCACATTGTTGTTATTACCTTGTTCATTGAAAAGAACCCAAAGGTGTTATGTAGAGTGAATCCAACTGTTGTTGAGTCTCTCTTTGTGTGAGATAACTGATTTCTTCCATCATCTAACAGGGAAATGCTTTACGTTACGTGACGCCATTAAAAGTCTCCTCCCTGAGTTTATGGGAGACAGAGCGCAAACGAGTGGTGAAGAAAGAAGCATAGATGATACAGAAGAAGCAGATGGGTCGAGGGAGATGGGTGAAATCAAATTGGTAAGGATACAAGGGATAGAAATGAAGCTAGAGATACCGTTTTCGTGGGTGGTAAATAACTTGATGAACCCAGAATTCTATCTCCATATCTCTGTCCTTGTGAAAGCTCCTCAAAGGTGAAGTGTAAGGTTCTCTGCAGTTACAATCCATCTGTGAATTGAATCAAATTGCTTTCTCGTTCCATCTTACAAATCCGAAAGAATCAATGATTTGTTGTATACAGCTACTTCTTCTATTTCTGATAGAAGCAAGAACACAGAATACAGAAAAGAAAGTAGAAATATTTTGATTGACTCGTTAGCTCTTTTACATTTGTTACTTGACGGTTTCCTCTCTGAGCAAATTTGATTGAAATCAATTTATGGTCGATATAATAATCACTACTTTCTTCTATTCACAAGTAAATCAGCTCAAGTTCATAGAGAGATCCAAAATGTTGTTCAACAAAAGCACTGTATCATCAAATCGACAAAGACAAATGTTTAATTTCTCCATTAACAATGCGAGGAAAAATCAGTCAAATTGATTTAGTTTCTCCAGAAAGCTGCTTGTTGTAATCTTCGAGCTCATCGTAATAAACATCCCAAACGCATCGGACGCAACCGCTACCGCAACAATCGCCAGGCTCTGGTTTCTCTGGCGGTGGAGGAACCGAAACTCCCACCTCCTTCTTATCTTCTGTCTCCTTCTTGTTTGTCTCCTCCTTGGAAGCTTCTACAAGATTCTTGCTCTCGGTCGTCGCCATGGTCACCGGAGATTTGAGCTGTTGTTCTGGAGATACGGAAGTGATTGAATAATTGGAGAAAGATCGTTTGAGAGGGAGATGTCGCGTCAAACCAAATCTCATGCTCAAAAGCACATCGTGAAGGCTAGAACCCGGTGATGTAACGATCGAGATTCGAGGAAGAAGAGACACAACAACCATACGCACAGATCAAAAAGATTTGTTCTCTTCTTTTTTTTTCTATTTCCTTTTTTCGTGTCAGAATTGATTTCTTTATGACCTGTCATCCTATAGTTGGCAAAAAAAGCCGCCAATCATAAACGGCACGCATATTTATCTTCTAAACGTTAAAACGGCACGACATCTTTTTTGAACACAAGAACCAACAACTTCTTGATCTTCAGCTGCGCCATGATTTTGAGATTCTCAACTCTTTTTAACAATAAGGATTACAGATTTAACAGACATGAAACAAGGAGATGCTGTATAAGATTGAGGTGTGATTATCTTCTATAATCACACAAGCTTGCACAAATCTCTTAGAAATTTGATTTTCTTTTTCTCTAACTTTTCCAAATTTACTTGGACATTGTGTTCCTGAACATGAGTATAATTTTTACTTTCGCTTACTTGGACCATAATTAAGGTCTATTTTTGCATTTGTTACTTAAGGGTTTTCCTCTCTGGGCAAATTTGAATGAACCATTAAAGTTATCATCTGCTTCTGCAATCTGCAATTCTGCATCCCCAAAGGAATTTCAGAAACATGTAAACTCAAAACTCGTATAATCGCAAAAAAAGAAACATTAAGTTATCATCTCAACAATGTCTTTAACCCAAACAACAAAAATGATTAATTTTACAACACCCATAAACCAAACAACAGAAATGATTTAATTTTACAACACCCAGAAACCAAATGCTAATCTATGATGATAGTGACAAGTCTTTTCTTCTTTCATGTTTTTGTATCTCTATACTCTTCTTCACTTTTCTGCATGACATTTCTTACCTCCTCAAGGCAACTTTCAAGTTCCTTCAATTCTTCACTGTCCAAGAAGCTCACTGTAGCCTACACATACATATGTCAGCCATTTTTATTGATTCTGATCAAAAAGCTTAGTAAGTATTGTGGGGATTAATTAATGATAAGTTTGGTTTGTTACTTGTTTGATTGTGTTCTTCAAATGCATCTCAGCAGTAAACAGTTCTCGTTTGCTTCCTATGGAAGCTGAGATCTCCATATACACTCTACAAAGTTCCAATGATGCTCTTGCAAACTTCTTGAAACGCTCTTTGTCTTTCCACACTTCTGATCCCTGGCAGAGATATCGATATGTCATCAAATACTGCTCACTGATAAAAGAGTGGCTTTGGTAAATCATCAGTCATTATTAGATACCTGATATGATCGCACTTGCTTTAACAGTGCCTCGCTGCATACCGTAAGATCTCCTTTGATTCTACTCCATCTTGCATATAACCCCCAGATTTCTGCTGTACTTTCTGTTTTGACAATCTATAAAAGAAATAATCAAATGAAGGAATCACATAAAGGGACTATACAAAGCTACATATCAAATGCATCCTCAAGAGTTATCACTCGGAGAATGAGACAATACAGAGATAATACTAGTTGAAATGTTTTGCTAACCTGCTGAATAACTTTCCCAAGTAATTCTAGCTGGCGTTGAGTTTCAGCTGGTGTTGCAGTACATGGTTTTGTTTCTGTTGACTCATCTGAAGAAGCTTCGGTTTCAGTCGATGAAGATGATGACTTACATGCTGAATTCCTCTTTTCTAACTCTGTCATTATACGGTCCAATAAAACAACATCAACCCTCTTGTTTTTGCTCATTTTCAGTATCTGTTGTATAGCTTCAAAGGCCTGGAAGAGAAAAAAACACAAAGATGAAGCCAATTTGTTTAACTCCTAAGCTAAAATAAAACAAATATACGGGGAAGTGACAGTTGCTGTTTTTAGACAAGAGTAGAATATTAAAGTTATAAATTAATAGCTGCATTTACCTGATCAATATTTCCCACATCCATAGCGACATGACTGAAATTTTCCCACATCTGCCAGCTATCTCGCCTGTTGACACAATATTTTTCAGTTACTAACTCTGATTTTCATAGCTCAAGTAACAAACCGTAAAGGATAGAGAGATACTTGAATTTAAGTGCTTCTTTGAACGCAATGAATGATTCTTTGCTCTTTTTCTTTATCATATGCCTGCACTCACAGATTATTACACATTCAGCATCATCCATTACAAATGTCATAAAGCAGGTGAGCAGTGAGTCGTGAAGTTAAATAGTAAGGATATGTGTGAAGAAAACAATTAATTTTCTCAGTAATTTCAGAACAAACAGAGCAGAATAGTGAAACTGAAATGCTTACAGACAAGCAATGTTGTTCCAAGCCTCCCCATTGTCGGGATCAAGTTGAACAGCAAAAGTGAATGCATCCAGTGCTTTCTGAACATCCCTGGCCTATGGTATCATGTAGGAGATGTTAAATTAGTATACCTCTCAGCCAACATGACAAGAATGTCAATGTAGTCAATCTAATGACATTGGAATGGAAACATATTGCTACTAAACTATTGGAGAATATGAAGTAAGATACCTTCAACGCAGCAGCACCAAGAGCAAACCAACCATCTGGGTACAGAGAATTTAAGGCCATTGCAGCCTCCCTAAAAGTAAGAAAAAAAATGAGACGTCTCACAAGTAAATCAGCCTGAAGGGCCAAATTCATAAATCCAGTTCCGTTTTAGAAAAAAAAAGACAGATCCAAATTGTTCAACATACCACAGCATCTTTGACTTCTCAAAATCACCGCGATTGTATGCGCTGCGAGCAAGAGCGCGCTGCAAGATGAAGATAATTAGAGCATGGACTAAGAGAGAAGAACATAAAAGATTTTTCAGTTTTCTGTCTCAAACTACCTTAGCACGAACTGACTTATCATTTGAAACTTCCAGGGCTTTTTCATAACAGGAATCATTTATAGTAACATCACCAAGTGAACACCTGAAACCAATATTTATCATCACATTTAATTTAACGATCGGATACCATAATAACTTTCTCTCGTATATACAAAGCTTAAAGAAATATCTGCTTATAATAAGATTAAGCGTACGTTCACAGCAGATAATTATGGCACTTCACAGTGATTTATTAATTAAGATATAAACAACAAGAAAAGAACAGACTAAGGGTACCACCAAATAACAGATTACCATAATCTTGGGTCATTTGGCCGTTCAAGAAGCCGTGCATTGATGAGATCTACAGCTGCTGATTTCTTTCCCAGAAGGCTGAATTTCAAGTCACGTAATAAGTTTTGCAACAGAAGATAGAAACCATAGAGGGGAAGGGGGAAACAAGCGAAGCTGAATTCATCACAACGCAGTATTTAAAAAAAAAAAAAAAATACCAGTAGCAGTAGATTAGATTATCCCACAATTCCAGGCTCTCAAATATGGTGATTGCTTCCCCAACCAAACCGCAACTCACCAGAAGCTCACCGTATTCCCTGTGGTTAAAATCAAAATGGAACGATGAAAATAAATGAATAAGACCGCAGAAAACCCCTAAAAGGATATCTATACATGCACGTAAAGAGAATATCCTACTTTCTCAGAGCAGGAATAGTAGGAAGATGGACAGCATAGCATAAAGGGATCCTGTTTGATACTCCAGGATCGCTCTTGTTAATAGCTCCAACCTGATAAAGGAAAATTATCAGAGCTATACTTAGGGACAGAATGAAATAACACTACAATATGAGTGTTTCAGCCTGGGAGATATACAATCAAAAAGGAAAACCAAAATTGATAATACGAGCGCTGTTCACACATACCAATTTATCCATCATCTCTAGGGCGCGTCCCTTTGTACGACCTCTAGTTGATTCCCATCGAACACGTAGTAAGTCACAAAAACACCGTAGCTATTCCCATGTACGAAGAACAAAAGTCAGTCAGTTTGTTTTACTTGCATAGTTGTGACGAAATGAAAAACCAACAGATCCATACATCAATATTTAAACTCAGTCACTTTGTAAGAATAAATTAACTGAGAGTTTGAAACTTACAACAAAATATGTTGACTTTTGAGAATCTATTGCCTCAATATATGGAGCCATATCCCATCCTGCAGAAGAAAAAAGTATTAGAATATATAAATAAAACTAGTGAGTAAAACAATTTCGTTCAACACAAGTGAGTAAAACTAGTTGACAATTGCTTCTTCTCCTTCACGGTCTCTGTAGTAATTTGGCAACACCGTAACGATCCTTTCTAAGTTTTTTAATTGCAGTTACAACAAATGCCTAGTAGCTTAATTGTGTAGGAGAAGTGTTAATATTCTTCTCTATCTTTCCACCTGAGCTCTCCATAAAGCATTAAACTTTTGAGAAATAGACATTGCAAATACACTTGACTTCGAGTTCACTTACTTTGCATCTCATCGTGCCGACTACCCCTTTCAATTAGAAGGCACTGGGCCAAAATCAATGCCTGTTCAACTGGTTTCAAGGGCACAGAATCTTTGCCAGCTTCACTCTCGTTGTTCACTAGTTTGGGAGTCATATATACTTCAGGTGCTTCACCTCCCCAAGCTTCATAAGGTCCAACATCAGCTTTCTCAGAGGCCAACCTCACATCCCCATTGGATGAGCTAGTATTGGCTACCAATACCATCTGTGCCTTTGGATCTACCTATAACAAGATCAGAGGAATTTAGAATAACATAGCCGAATACATCAAAAAGGAAAAATTTATCTCATATCTTACTTGGTGAATAGTACGAAATCCAAGAGCCCCGGTAACAGAGAACTCTAGGCTTGCTGCTGCTTTAGCAGATTCAAGCTGCAACCTGACAATTTTACTCCGAATCAAGACCAATATACTAAAGCAGACAAGTAGATAAAAGGTCATGGAATGGTATGTGATAGCTATCAGAAATGAGAGGAGTAACAACTATATACATATGTGCTATACCAGCTCAATTTCGTAACTACATGAGTCGCAAACCTCTCCTTATTTTCTTAAAAACGGAATCAGGCGAAACCAAAGTAATCTGGTCAATATCCTAGGACAAAAAGCTATAAACATGTAAGTCTCAATGGTAACTTACCGTGAAGGATCAATCCTTCCATATATATATTGCAGTACACATGCTTCCAGATGGATAGTTGACGTGATGGATGAAGCTTCGTCTTCTAGCAAATTGGCACCCCAGTAGCTTTTTACTTTTTCCAATTCTCCAAAATGGTCTATAGCTTCGGCCATGTAAACTTGCAACATTTCAAACAAAGATGAAGATCGCTCTTGTAGAACTCTTTGATGAATCAGTAAAACTCTGACAAGCCACCATGAAATACTCCTTACTTCAAAAGTTTCAGTTGAAGTTATCTCAAACAACAAATCTTTCAACTTGAACAGGAGCAATCTAGCAAAAACTAAATGCTGCAGGAAAAAAAAAGTAGTTTGGGTTGCATAGAGTTCACTACAAAGTACAAACAAAGACAGATCGGTACTACTTCAGATAGCTACTAATATATAATGTACACAGATATAAGCTAATTCACATACTAGCAAACAGAAATGAATGCTAAGAAGCCTACAACACAGCTTAGAGCCTTCCAGGATAAAGTCATCTTGATGCAGACCAAAGAGCAGGAAATATCAAGATCATTCTACTATAAGATAAGAAAAAACAACAAGCTTGTGTGGACATATCTAAAGCATAATACATTTGGTTTATTCCTCTCAAACATTAACGTCCAACAAACACCCTCCGAAACACAAATAAAGACTGGGACAACAACAAAGCTCGAATTGATGAAATTGAAAAATGCAGTAGCACGAAGAGAGTACCTGGAGATTAGAAAACTTCCCAAGCAAGTCAGAACCGACAGACATGAGCTGAATCTTAGCCCAGTTCTCCCACTCAACTAATTCCTTACTCTCTGACACTCTAAGGGGCAACGAACATTTCGTTGATCCTTCCGTTGACCTAACAGTTTAAAAACAATCAAAAGCCTCAATGAGAATTTGAATATAACCAGATTCCGAAATTTGAAGAACACTGGAAGTTCATAAATTACGAAGAATTAAACTCGGTGACTTACCCAGTCAGATTGCAACGGGTGAACCACAAAGCAGTAGCGATTGCTAAGCACATCACCAGAACAGCACGGCGAGCCTTATCGATTTCATCTGAAGAATCGTTCACCACGAACGATTCGACCTTGTCGAGAAGCTCGGAGTAAACTTGCTCGGCGGAATCAACCGTATCAACCAAGTTTAACTCGGAATCTCCGAGTATTAGCTTAGTAGCGTCGGAGGATAGAGCTCCAAGATAGTCTCCAGCCTCGATTGAAGACAAAAGAGACGTTATAAGAGAGTCGTGTGGATGGGTTCCGGATTGAGTTCCATCGAGCGGCTGGGATTCGAGAGGAGAACCTGTCTGTGGAAAGGATACAGTGCACCGGAGGAGACGGAGCTCGTAACCGCGAAGGATTTCAACTTCGCCGTCGACCATGGTTGTACTGGTTCTGGAGGAGACGAGAACGAAAGAGAGGTTTTGTGAGGTTTTTGTGAGGGACAGTACTGTGACAACGACGTCGTTTGACGGTGAAACCGGTTGAACAATAACTCGAATGTCTATCCGGTTTGGTTACCGGAAAAGAACCGCTCAAAATGCTAACCCGGAAGTATAATGAACGAACCGGTTAAACCAAGTTTAACCTCTTCTCCCCATTTTTGAGTTTTGACAATTTTCAAAAATTTATTGAAGCTAAGTTGTGTATGCGATTAAGTTTATGATTTAAACATTTTTTCCTTCTTAACTCTTTATCAATTTTACAGATGTACCTTTCTCTTTTGGTATTTTTGTCACTCATCTTTTCTAGGAGAAAATAAACATGCACTAGACTCTGAAATGTTAATAACACTTTAAAAATTTAAATTAGCTTAGCATAAACAAAGAGACAGAAGTTTGGGTTTTTGTCTTACATATTATATATTTTTTCTAAATACTTTCTTTGAAACTATATTCAAATAGTTCATGTTCTCAACTTGGGAATTTAAGATACATTTATTTGGTAAAGATATTTGGAGTACATTAACTTATAGATGTGTGTGAAAGAGAAATAAATAAAAGTAAAGAACAAAAAGATGGATTCATGTGAGGGAAAAGTGTAAAGAAGGGTATGTACAATTTGTTATATACATGTGTTATATATGCTAATGCTTATTATATGTGTGATTAATTAGATATAGATCTAGAATATGGAATTTGCATAATGACAGAAAAGTGTATGATGATGATGAGAAAAGCTGAGAAGTGATGCTGGGGTTGGCCCATCTATGCCTCCAAGGATTTCTTCACATGCTTACAAGCTGGACCCACATGATCTACCATGTGGACCTTTATTCTTCATCTCTATACCTTTAAACAAATTTTGGTTTTATATATCTATGCCTTTAATTTATCTATGTATGAACTTGCATATGAATCTAATTAATGTGTGCGTTTGTGCTCGTGTTTGTGTTTGTGTTTGCGTCACTATATCATGTGTTTCATATCCATCTAGAGCCACATGCTCGTGAACGAGCGAGCTTGTCTCTCATCCTCGACTCCTCGTTTAAGTGATTCATATTTTTACACTGAAAAAAGGTTATAATATAGTTTTGGGCGGTATTAAAACATACTCCCGAGACATAACTTATGAACACAAGATCAGATATATATGGGGGAAGATGAACAAACTAACACTAATGACCAATCAAACGATCATACTCGAGCCACTTGTGACGACACAATGAAGATGATACAAAATGAAGTATAATATTTTTATTTCAGAAAAGAGATTAGATATAAGAAATAATTGAGATGATGGCATATTGATCAGCGGCAATCACGAAGGAACTAAAGGATTCTCGCAAGTGGGGATACGATACAAAGGAGACAGTTTTATTCAGTTAGAAGCGCCGCCAGACAAAGATTTGAAACCAGTTTCTATTGGTTAAACCAAGATTCGTTCCCCCCATGAAGCCAATGATGTTCCGCCACGTGGATACATTCCAAACCGACCATACTTGGAGAAGAATGTGATTATTTGAGGCGACCACTTTGATGAAGAAACACGGTTTTGCATTAACCTACCTATGAATCTTGAAGAAAACGACAGTAAGAATCAGAATATGTGTAAGGAAGAAACAAAATTACGAGAGACAAATTGGGTATAGCCATACTTTTTATAACTTTTATATTATAAGTTCCATATATTATTTGAGGGTGGCATCATCCCTTTCACTTTCCTGCCACTATTTTTATATGAAATTCTGTCTTTCTCTTCTTTATTTATAACCCTATACCCTTCAAGCCCTGAAAACACAAAACATTTGTCTTCTCTCTGTTTCCTTCTTTCTCTCGAGGTTTTCGTATCATCATTCTCCTTCTCTCTACTACCCAACCATACTTATAAAACTATTTATATAAACAAAAACGATCGGTCTTGTTGGAGTTTATCTCGTAAACAAGACCGTTCGTTAAGTTTTTTGTTATATAATCCGATATTAAATTGATAGAGAGGTTTCAATATTGTTGAAGAGTATATACATGGCTCCGGTCTCGTTGCCTCCAGGTTTTAGGTTCCATCCAACGGACGAAGAACTAATCACTTACTATCTCAAGAGAAAGATCAACGGCCAAGAGATCGAGCTAGAGATTATCCCTGAAGTAGACCTCTACAAGTGCGAACCATGGGACTTGCCAGGTAAGAATTATTTAGTTAACCATAAATCAATCTATCAGTATATATATATATTTGGAATGAGACCCTTTTATGGTCTAAGCGCTGAATAGGTTTTGAACGTATAGGTTCGAAAGATAGAGTGAAGAAAAGAAAAAGAATATATATCACAATAACAGGACAACTATAATATAGAACACTTTTACCAAAATTATATGTATACATTTATATTGGTTTGCATATTTTGATTGATTTGAAAATCGAAGCAAAATTTTGAAATATTTCTAGAATTCACTAATCATGAGGATTTTAACTAATATTTAGAAATCCCTTTAAATAACAAAGAGTTTTGTGATACCATGTGTTTTTTTTTTGGTACTAGCTTTGACTTTTTCGTATATATCAAGAAATCAAAATTTTAACAATTAAAATGAATCAATTCAACGTTTGGATTAGTTTTTGTCAATTCAACTTGGATTGGAAGTATATGATTTTTCTGAATATATTATATAACAATATAGCCATAATACTATAGTAGTATTGATTAGAGCATACGCAATTGTAGGATTCCCTCTGGTCAAATCCTCAAATACTTTTCGTTAACCTCTCATGGACCACCACACTTTTATGATAGTCTACACTTTGTACCTTAGGGTTTAATCTTGAGAGATAACATATTTTACAGGGGACAGAATAAAACAAATAAAAACCATATATAGAGAAACTCAATTTGAATCGATATTTTGTATTCAAATGTTATTGTTTACTAATATACTCAACCATGTCAATTGGCAGGGAAGTCACTGATTCCTAGCAAAGACCAAGAATGGTTCTTCTTCAGCCCACGGGACAGAAAGTACCCCAATGGTTCAAGGACAAACCGGGCAACAAAAGGCGGTTATTGGAAAGCCACAGGCAAAGACCGGCGGGTGAGTTGGAGAGATCGAGCCATTGGGACCAAGAAAACATTAGTTTACTACCGTGGACGTGCCCCGCATGGTATTAGAACTGGTTGGGTCATGCATGAATATCGCCTCGATGAATCCGAATGCGAGCCTTCTGCATTTGGCATGCAGGTTTACTTACTAACCAAACCAATCATCAATCATCTACTTTAAAGTAGTAGATGTATTACTAGGGAAAACTATATTCTAACAAGATTCTTGTTCTATTTTCAGGACGCATATGCACTCTGTCGCGTGTTTAAGAAAATAGTGATTGAGGCGAAACCAAGGGATCAACATCAGCAGCAGCATCAACCTTACGTCCACACGAGCTCGAATATAAGTGGTAGCTCGAGTTTTGACGTTTGTTCAGATCTTGAAATAAGTTCAAACACACCTTATAATACCGCTGCCCATATCCAACCGCGATTTGGAAACGCAAACGCAATTAGTGATCATGATGACTGGTCGCAGTACTTGTCACAAAACATGCCTACAAGCTTTTCAGATTACGGATCTCCTTATGGACCATACCTCACTCAATCAAAGGTAATTTGTTAATTAATACAGTTGATTCCGTATCATATACAGAATCAAATATACATGTATCTTAAAATGTTGTATTATTATATAGGTGAATACAGAAGTGCAATGTGAGATGTTTCAACACCAAATGTCATTGCCACCATTGCGAGTAGAAAACTCGCAGGCTCAAACCAGCGATTTCTCCAAGAGACTACATCAAAACAGTGGTCAAAGTGGGTTCGACGACTTTACTTTCGCTGCAAGTAACTCCAACCAATTCTACAACAGCAACGTTGATGATCATTTGATACACATTGGAAATCTTGACGAGCAGGTAATTTTATTTCATAGTTACCAATTTGATTTCGTCATTTATATTTTATATATGCTCGAAGACCAAATATTAATTGTCTCTATAATCTATATGATGTTAACAGAGTTATATAGAAGAACAAGAATTGATTTTGCCAAGTTTCCAGAGTAATGATCAAGATCTTGAACTTTATGGTGGGTATGATATAAAACTCATTATAATTGGAAGTTTGGAACCATATAAAATGTTGATTATAATGATCTAATCGGAAATAATTGTATATTTATTACAGGCGGATCTCGGACCAATACAATAGACAACATAGAGATCGACGATTTTTTCTCGTTTGAGAACCAAGCACAAGACAACGACAACTCAAACGTAACCCCAAACTCGGCAGGATTCGAAATGATTGGAGAAGAGATTATAGTAAACCATAAAATGCTCATTAGTACACGGCAGACTACGGAGATTTTATACTATCAAGTGGTACCGTCGCAGATATTGAAAATTCACATAAATCCGGTTCATGGAAATGAAGAGAGAACAATGTTAATGGAAGAAGACAGTGATGATTCTTGGTTCCAGAAGGCTGAAAATGTTGCGAAGATGAAACTGAAACAGATTAGTTTAGTTGCAAAACGTTATTACAAATGTCTTACTATTATTTTCTGATTTATGTATTTCATTATTTATTGTCGTATACTAACCCCCTTTTGGAATGAAGAGAGGAAAAATACATATACTCAATTACTTGTATACTATATAGTTTGATTTCACTGTCATTGTTAAATAAGTAATCTTTGCTAGTTACCAAAGCCCACCAAAACATAAGGATCCAATAAGAAATTCCTAATACCACAAGTCACGTGAATAACACGCGCATTAGGGTTTCTAGACCGACATAAGCCTCACCACCGTACCTATAAATACTCTTTTGACTAAACCTCAAAACACCAAAATAACAAGCCGTCGACTTCTCTCCGCTAGATTTCTTATCCTTAATATGTTCTTCATAAGGTTTCCTAGGTTATGTTCTCATTAGAAATTGTGCGTCAATATTACTGATTACCACCGTACTTGTTTATGTTCGTTGTGTATGAGCTGACGCCAAATCGTTTCCCTATATCTGTTATTCGTTTTGATTTTCTTCGGAAAACCCTCTGGGGTTTTCTTCAATCAGCTCGAATTTGCAGATTAGGGTAAATCTGATTTTGTATTAGTGTTTTATAGAATTGTTTTAGGTTTTAGTTCATACACAACATTGAACTCGTTTTTTTTGTTCTTAGAAATCGAGATTTGGATTGGTTAATAATGGAGAATGGAGGTGATGACAATTTCCCCAGATGATCGAATCTGATTATACTGAGCGAATAGAACTTCCTCTTCGGAGGAAGTCAAGCCAATTAGTCTGATCCTTCTCCTTAGATTATTACGATTGATTTGGGTTTGTTTGTTGATTTTAAAACTTTCGTGGTTTTTTTGAAAAGAGATATGGAGGTGATGACAATTTCCCCAAATGATCGAATCAGATTATACTAAGCGAATTTTATTTCCTTCTCAACAGAGGAAATCAAGCCAATATTCTGATCCTTGTCTCTTTTATGTTTTTTTGATGAGTTTGCCTTTAGATAGGTTCACTAGATTCAATTGTGATTCGTTTTTAATTTGTTGGGTCTTTTTTATGATTAAACTATAAGATTGGTATTAAGGAGAATGGAGGTGATGACAATTTCCCCAAATGATCGAATCAGATTATACTAAGCGATTTTTATTTCCTTCTCAACAGAGGAAATCAAGCCAATGTTCTGATCCTTCTCCTAAACCTTTTTTAATAATAGCTTCGATTATTTTTCTAGAATAATTTGAGGTTTTAGATTTTTTTTTGTTTTGGGTTTATTAGGTATATGATGATACTAAACTGAGACAAATGGATTTAAGTTTGGACTGATTTGGATTTGATGAATTGAAACACATATCTACAAGCTGTATTGACAAGACGAAACCTTTGTTCATATCATAAGAGATGATAGTAATCGGATGACGAAATCATTCTTCATATCATAAGAGACGACTGTAATTTGATTAACTTATACTGTTGAATGCTAGCTAAATCGGAATCGTATAACTTACTCAGTTAATCAAATATCAAAGGACTGAAGCTTATTTTGTAGTAAAAATTCGCCAGAATAATTTACTTCAATAACCGGAGTAGCTAAACTAAATTTTTATTATGCACCCTCCATACCGGTTATAACCTGTAAAACGAATCGATTACCTAAATGTCTGAAAATATAACGCGCCATTGCTAAACAAAACGCAAAGCAGCAAAAACTCGATTACACTTACAATGATAAGTTATACGACGTCGTTTTCCATTCACGTCTTCATCACCTTCAATAGTTTATTTTGCCGCGGTCAGTAGCCCGTCACGGCGAAATCTACTTATCGGAAATACGACCGGAGAATTTTGATCCGGAGATGGAGACATATCTGAAGAACAAGAAGTTGACAGCTTTAGGATTTCTCTTGATTCACGCCATCGCCATTTTGATCTTCACGCGTGGGTTTCTTCTCACGCGAACAGAGCTTCCTTTCCACAGTACTTGCTCCGACGTTTCTCTCTCTCCTTGCCTTGCTTCTCCACGCTCCAATCACGATTCAAGCTCGGGTCAATCTAATCAGACTCAGCCGAAATGTTGGACCAAACCAGTTGTTGATCGTGTCATCATAATTGTCTTAGATGCACTCAGGTTTCAAGTATTGCAATAACTGAGATTGGTTTTCTTCAATTTTACAGCTTCCATTTCACAATTCCATAGGCATTTCGTGACTTTCGTTTTGTTTTGTTATTCAGAATCGATTTTGTTGCCCCGAGTGCTTTTTTCCCAGGTGATTTTGAATGATCTTTGTGTGTAAGTGTATGACTGTGTTAATGATTTGAGTAATGAAACTAAAAGTAGTTCTTTAATTGACAGAACCAAAGCCATGGATGGATAAATTAACAATCTTGCAGACGCTTGCATTTGCTAATGATTCATCTGCTAAGATCTTTAAGGCTTTTGCTGATCCTCCTACAACTAGTTTACAGCGTCTCAAGGTCCCAATTCTAATCAGTTTCTAGATTGGTGTCTACATTTGATTGCTTTCAACTCTTTTTCATATTCTAGTGTGTGAATTTCAGGGATTAACAACTGGAGGATTGCCTACTTTTATTGATATTGGGAATAGTTTCGGTGCTCCTGCTATTGTTGAGGATAACTTCATTAATCAGGTTTTGGCTTATCTAAAACAAACTGTTTGTTTTCTAATGTCATTTTGATTTGGTCACACGGTAATGACTTGAATGAGTTCTCTCTATGCATAGTTAGTGCTAAATGGGAAACGGTTGGTGATGATGGGTGATGATACTTGGACACAGTTGTTCCCAAATCAATTTCAAAAGTCATATCCTTTCCCCTCTTTCAATGTTAAAGACCTGGATACTGTAAGTGATTCATGTTTTGCTTTTCTACATTATGTTTGTTTCCGAGGTAGCTTGTCTGTGTAGAGTTTTAAATATGATATTGGTTGTTGTGCGTTTTTAGGTTGACAATGGATGCATTGAGCACCTATTCCCAACCCTTTTCAAAGATGATTGGGATGTTCTAATTGCGCATTTTCTCGGCGTGGTATGCGGACAATTACATCTTTTTTTTCGTCATCATCTTGCCACTCATCTCCTTGATTCACTGAATTTTGAATATTTGCAGGACCATGCAGGACACATATTTGGAGTGGATTCCAGCCCAATGATTAATAAGTTGGAGCAATATAATTCAGTTTTAGAGGTTAACTACTGTTTACTACCTTTTAATCACCTGATAAAGGCTGCAACAAAAATTAACCATATTATTTCACTTGCGTATTCCTTGTCCTTCAGTTGCAAAAAGTTATTAGTATGCTATATGTAATCTTGTTTCATTCTCACTCTATTTGCCTCCTCTAGAAAGTCATCAATATATTGGAGAGCCAGGCGGGACCAGGTGGTTTGCATGAGAATACTATGCTTATAGTAATGGGTGACCATGGGCAGACATTAAATGGGGATCATGGCGGAGGGACTGCAGAAGAGGTAAGAAATTGGTTTTCTTCTTTTACTCACTCTGCTTCAAGATTATTAATCCACCTTTACTTCTAAATCCCTTTACAGGTAGAAACAACCATGTTTGCCATGAGTACAAAGAAGCACACAACTTTGGTTCCTCCTGAGTTCGATACCTCATCTTGTAAACAAAACAAGGTAATTGTAACCTGCGAAACATATTCCTTGGTGATCATAAGGATTGATTTTTGAGATTTCTTATTACTGGAATTCTATTGGGTTTATCTTAATGTCAGGACGGGAAGCAGATGTGTATCAGCTACATTGAGCAGGTCAGTATCAAATTTGATGTGATGTCTTTCCATGTACTCTATGCAAACCTCATTGCAAAACTTAATTGTTTTGGGTTATTTGCAGCTTGATTTTGCAGCAACATTGTCAGCTTTGCTTGGGATATCCTTTCCTTTCGGAAGGTGCCTTGTAAGGATCATTGTCAAATTTTGTTTCCTGCTTCTATTCAGGAAAATATCCATCCGCACATATTAATATTCGAAATATTTCTATGTATAATAAAATTTCAGCATTGGGCATGTCAACCCTGAGCTATATGCCCTTGGTTCCAGTAGCTGGAATTTGGATAAGTCAGATTTGGGCAATTTTGGCACCCAATCGGCTGCTAACGAGTGGATGAAACATTACGTTGATGTACTTTGTGTGAATGCTTGGCAGGTAACAGTTCAAAAACTTGAAAGAATATCTTGTCACGATGTTCTGTTTTCGGACTCTCAGTTTCCAATTCTATTTATATGCAGGTGAAAAGATATATAGATGTGTATTCTAATTCATCGGTTGTTGGTTTCTCTTCCGATGATATGTCAAGGATATCAGATCTCTATTCTGCAGCAGAACAGAATTGGTCCAATTCTGTCAAACACATATTGATGGATAGAAATGGAGATGACGGCAGTACAGATATATCTGCCCTTCTTAAAGAGCAAATTGCTGAATATTTGAATTTCTTCTCAAGCGTTGTTGAACTTGCCCGGTCTAAGTGGACAGAGTTCAATCTGAATCTAATGATTACTGGGTTTGGGATATTGGTTATATCACTCATCCTTCAGTTTCTTGCTGTTTTCCATGGCGACAAATCTTATGCAGTGGGTTCTTGGTTATCCACTGGTGCAGCTTTCACTCTCTTTATAGTAACGATTCGAGCTTGCAGCTTTCTTTCAAATAGCTATATCTGTAAGTTTCAAGTAATCTTAGATTAAGCGTTTTGCTCTCTTTTTCTTTATGCTAATAGAGAATTTTTTTGTCAATAGTGGAAGAAGGAAAAGTTGCAAACTTTCTCCTGGCAACAACTGGACTTATCAAGCTGCGGTACTCTGTTATGAGAAAAACAATGCGGAAAGAAGTCAGTATTATCTATGACATGTCTTTGTTGCTTCTGGTTATTACCTTAAAATCTGCTTGTTGGATTGTAATATTTTCAATTATCTTGTCTGCAGGCTTTTATGTTTCTTGCTATGGTTTTTGTTCTCAGAGTTTCTATAGATATTGGGCTAACAAAGCAAGCTGCAACTTCTCAGTTTATGAGTAGCTCACCATCGTGGATGCTAGGGATAGCTCCAGACCATCCAGCATTGACATATGCGATTGAAATTGCACCAATTCTGTCAGTGGTTATACTCATTTGCGTGCTCTACGTAGCCATTGCGAAAGCACCCAATGAGGGGGTGTGGAAGTATGTTACTGTTGGTAGTATGGTAAGCTACTTTTTCATAGCATTGCTTTGGGCTTCGGAGAGCAAGATATTTGGTTTGGATCAGTTGCTTCAAGTGACGGGAGGAAGAAACCGCATTCCTCAAACGGTTTATGTAATTGGATTGGTGCAGCTCTGCCTTTTAGCTTCTGCACGTATGTTTTGCACAGAAAAAGACAAGAATTGGGCCATCAGAACTGTCGCTCTTGTATCTGCTTGTAGTTCGCCAATAATTCTATTGTCGGGGAAGCAAGGATCAATGCTTGCATTAGTATATTTAGTGGCTGGTAACTTTTTTCTTCTCACTTGATGATTCTCAAAGCAAACAAGCTTTATAATAAAGATGGCAACTCAGGTCATTAAGGTTTAACTGATGCAGTTAAATGTATGTAGGCTATTGTATAATGAGGCTGGAGGGTGTAGAGAGAAGAACCAAATCAGATGGACAGAGCAAATTCTCAAAACTAAATCCTCTCTGTGTGGTGCAATGGAGTCTTCTTTCTATATGCATGTTCTTCGCCAGCGGGCATTGGTGCGCCTTTGATGGCCTTCGTTATGGAGCTGCATTTGTGGGGTAGGTCCAAGTTTCATAAACTCAGCCTACAATGGAGTCTTAATTCAATATGGTGGTTTTGTTGACATACTTTCTTCAGGTTTGATGAGTTTGTGCTTATACGACAAGCCATTCTTTTGACAATCGAGACATTTGGATTCTCGATCATCCTTTCTGTATTTGGACTTCCTCTCCTCATACCTTTTCACTCTCAAACTCCTCAGGCTCATGGCGAAAAGCGCCACCAGTTGTTTCAAGTAAGACATCTTCATATTGATTCGTTTTTGGTTTATTCTAGTAGATTCAGTGACAATGTGTTAAATCATAACTTTTTTAACCGCATCAGATGTATATGCTCTTTGGAGTTATATCTGCAACCACAGTCACAGCTACAATTCTCTGCGTCACCATCCAGAGAAGACATCTGATGGTAAACACAGCAAGATTCACTCAAGCCAAAGGTTCTTGTTTTGTATCTGTGACTAAAACATTGCTCTCATGTTCTTGCAGGTTTGGGGTTTGTTTGCTCCAAAGTTCGTCTTTGACGTTGTTGATCTCATCCTTACTGATCTCCTCATCTGTTTGGCTTCAGCTTACTATCTTTGATTCATACTTGCAATTGATGAAAGATGTAACAGTAGATTTTAGCAGGTAATTGTTTTTTTTACTTCTCTATGAATGTAAAAAAGAATGATCAGAAATCCTTTTTTGAGCATTGATAGATTAAGAAGGATCGGTTTCGATTCAAGTTACAAATCTCTAAGCCTATCTTGGGTACCTAAGAGATTATTCATTTTCTCATTACAATAAGAGATGCAATCTGCTAGAGTTCTCTTGTAGCTTAGCCTCCACTGCACAGACCATCTCCATTTGCTCAGCATCCTGCTAGTTTTCCTGGAAAATTCTATAGGTTTCCCAGATAATACAGTGACATCCCACAAACAATTTGCATCAAGAAAAGCACGTACTTCGCTGCCAAAAGCTTCTGTTTCTTTCTGCTCCAAACGCAATTCTGGATCTTGGAGTTTGTCAATGTTATGAAGAAGCACAGTGTCCTCTGTGACAGAAGTTGGCAGATCCCTTAAAACACTTCCACATTTCTCTGACATCCACTTCATGACAAGAATCTCATTCTTCACAGATATCTGAGATCCAGCGTAAACAAGGCGCATAACTGACTTGTCACGCTGGCTCTGTGGGATCAGCCACAGTCTCAACGTGGATATCAGCGCAAAAGACAGCTTACCGTCTTGATGAATGTATAAAGAATCTTTAGGCCATGAAGAAGCTAGAGAAAATAGGCTGGTTTCTAGAGGAATGAAGACCTTGTCATTTGAGTTCTCTTCTAACATAAACCCATAGTGCTCAAGAAGCTCTAGATTCGTGTAAGTCCCATAACATAGAAGAACCTACACCCACAAATACAATCCTCACCATTCAGTATATTTTCTACGTTGTGCTTCCGCTTCATTAGTTTCGCAGCTGTAACAAAAGCTAGTTGAGGACTTGTACCTGTTCTCCTAGCTGATAATTCCTTCTTGCATAAAGACAGTAAGCATTGACATCTTCCTCGAATCCACCATCTGTGAGCCTTTCAGAGTGTGTCTCAACAACAAGTCCTGCTTCCTCTACATTATTAGCACTCTCAGGACCTTGTGGGGTATTCGAATAATCTCCAGGAGCATCGTAGTTGAACAAGTCCCCTACAGGACACAAACACCCAGCACTATCCCATGGTACATGCAGTGTTCGTGAAGATATCTTCAAACAGAAGTAAAGTTTGTAGCTGTAAGTTTACACAAACCTTTCTAATCAACCATCATCGATTTCTCGAGCAACTTTCGTGTGATAAAGTGAAGTGTTCTTACCGTTGCAGAAGCCCATAGCCATGCTTGGAAACTCCGAAACTTAGGCTTCAGCTCTAACTCCTTCATTAACGAACCAGCTTCTTTCCACTCAGACTGACACTTGGCTGTGGCTTTTTCTGTAGCCCAAACAGCATCTTCAACCTAAGGACATGAAAAAAATCCCATCTTTTAGACTTGAAATCAACAGAAAAGAAAGGAACATGATCTCAATCCAATAACATGAGATCTAACCTATTCAAAAATCAAAATAAAACACAAAAGTGTAGTAGTAGTAAACACAGAACTTGTAAAGCTTGCTTCTCGAAATTCCCAAATGTAGCCAAGAGATCATAGTCACGAGGTATATGGAACAAGTATGGATACCAAAAAGACTTCTTCTCCTTGCTCATTTCATACAATAAGCATACACTCAGTATCTGCAAATTTCAACAATTCTGAGGTTTTAAGATTTTTCTCAGAAACAAAAACAGAACAGATTCAAATGGTCAGAGAAATAGAGAGCACCTGAGTCGAAGAAAGTGAATTGTGAAGATTAACAGCATCGCTCAATTTTAGATCTTTAGCAATTATGGATTCTGTAGTCATCAAGGCTTTTCTGGGGACTTTCAAAACCAATTCTCCTTTCTTGAGCTCACGAGCAGCTCCCAAACCTCTCCTGATTGCATCAATCGAGCAATGAGAAGACAGATTTTAGGGATTTAGAAATGAAAGAGTTCGAATTCAATTCCACGCACCCGCCGGCGTCAGGGAAGTCGGAGACGGAAAGAGAATGTCCAAGACACGAATCGCGAAATCGAGAAGAATCAATAGAATCTGAAATGCCAATCTCTGCTGCCCATCGCAGGAACGTCTCCATGGTTTGGTGTTCTAAGTCCATGTCGATCTTCTTCTTCTTCCTGGGTTTCTCCTAAAACCCTGATCCTAAAAATTACAAAAATTACAAAAATACCCCAAATGTTTTTGAAACGCAGCGCGTTTCCACACGTGCCGTAGACTATTCGGTTTAATCCGGTTTGGTTCGAATCTGTGTAGATTCTTAAAGGAATATTTTGGTTTTCACTTTTTAGATCCATTTTTGGATTTGGTCCAAAAAGCTCTAATTTTTTAGGTAGGGAATTGTGGACGATATTGAACAAATTCAGACCTCTAATTGATACCAGAATTCACTAGATATACATTTTTTGACGAATCGTAATATATCGAATTCGAGTTTTCATTCATGCATTTATATATAATCAGTGTAATTATAATAAGTATGAATTGATATGTAGTGTAATCAACTAGACAAAAAAACTAAAAAACACTTATGTTCACAATACGATTTTCGGTGGAGAAAACCGGTTACATCAAAACAACTTGAGTGTATATTTACGTAGGCTACACACTAGAAGAGGTAGGTAACAAAACAAATACAAAGAATATGCAGAATAAGAGGAAGGAATATTCAATTTCTCACGGCCTAACAAAGAAAGTAGTACTGGTAGCTTAGCAAATCATGTGGTGTGTTAGAACTGAATTATTACGCTAAAAACCACAAATATCATGTGGTGGATTGACGTTAGAAAATAAAGGTCGAGTATTTCCTATTTTCTTTAGTTTTTGGATTCGTCTTTCTAGTTGTGGATTGTGTGTACATTTTACAATTAAACATAATATTGATTAAAGAAAGAAATTTTGTTTATCAAATCTGAAATAGCTAATTCCCACTAGAAAATTATTCATAATGATTCGGGGACAGAAAAATAACTATCATTTTGTTAAGTGGTTTGGAAACAAGTCAAAACTTATTTATTATCACTTATATTAACTATGACTTTAGAAAACGAAATACATAATTATTTATCTCCCTGTTGAGAGGTTAAAACTACATTATCATTCTCTACTACATGTATGCGCTATCCGTGTATAATGGGGAGTGTAATACGGGTCCATGACACATCCATTTAGTGTTACGTGGCTGACTCTGTACGTAGCCATTACCGAGTTATTATATTTATATATCACAACTTTTTCTAGACCATTTTAGAAACTAGAGTAACTAAAACTCGTCAGCAGAAATATTTTATATACCAAATTTAAAATATTCAGGGAGGCAAAAAACAAAGAGGAAAAAACACTTGCAGCATTAAGTGACACTACGTGTCGCGCCATGTAACCATGTAACCATGTAAATGGTGACTACGGTCCATTTCTTTGGTACTTTTTATAATAAAACCTTTTTTATTCAGTTATTTACATTATTTGATATAGAAAACGATAAAACTCCATCTCAATTTTATGGGCCACGAAAGATGACACAATTTACGAGTACACGTTTCCATTTACATCTATGTCTCCATCACTCGCCGAACAAATTTTAGTACGTGAAATGTTTGACGAATTGCATCGAACCTTAGTGATATTATCGTGAATTTCAGTGGCAAAGATTATAATTAAAAATGAAGATTTGTAATTTGAAATTGTACATAAACATAAAAATTACAACGTGATTTACAACCACTTAAGTTGGTTTAAATTTTCTTTCGTAACCGAAACATCTCTATCATAAAACTAATGCTTGCTATACGACTACGAGGGTTATGAGACAAGTTTCTATGCATGTTACAGATTGAAATCTTTTAAAGAAAAAAAATTCATGTAAATTGTTTTTTTGATTAATTAGGTTCAACCATGTCTCATCTTTATGTTATTCTCATTCTCCATATATAAATATATTATCCATAAGCTTGGCCGGCTCTCCAACCGTTCTATTAACAATAGCACTAAGCAAGAACTTCAATATGACCACTCTCATTTTCCACCTTCGATCAAGCAACAACACAGCTGAGAAAGTAGCCAAGCTAATTATCACTATCTCTAAACGCTTGTGATTCTAGATTGTACACGTTATAAGTACCAGGATCTATGGAATTAAGTTGAGTAAAAACAAAGAGTGATAGTCACTGACTCAAACAAAAACGTCTTGGTCAGTATATATAACTTACTAAAAAAACAATTAAACTTGTTATACCATTTGAAATTTACTACTCATCAATCATCATGTCTGTTAAATTTTCAGTATATTATAAAAACGCATTTCCATTAAATCAAAGTTAATTATGCCAATTTTCAGTATTCTATTGATAACTCGGGCTAATCCACATCGAAGCTCGACCAAGTCCCATGCATATGGTCTAGGTGATCCTCTAGAACTAGGGCGGTTGACATAAATTTCGTACGAAAACAATACTTTTATCATTCAGTACTAAACCAAAAAAAGCGGTTTCTTTACGAGAGAATGTATTTGAAACAAGATACGGAGAAAATACGGACCAGACTAAAAATAACAAAGGATAAAACCAAAATCAAGAAGAAACTTAAAAGACAAAACCTTCTGAGCGCAAGAGAGAGGGCCAAGTTGCGAAGACAGTATGGGACCCAAATACCGACTAAGCGGAAATCTAACTTTTAACTTTTCCTACCAATGAAACATTGACACGTGGAAAAGCAACGTCGCCCACTTTACCCTCCGCACTTTGAAATCTTTGATAAGCTTATCGCTCTCCCATTGGCCGTAGGCTCCACGTGGCATCTCTCTGATCTCTCTTCTGCTAATCCTTTTTTACCCAAACTGGCATGACCCCACCCCTAAACCCCTATTGTCCTTTCTACCAACAATTACTTAATGACTTATATAATATTCTAATTATATTTTAATTATGTAATTAAATAACTATTGATCCCATCTCCATAGTGACATGTCTCACTTTTTCTTCCACAACAAAATGCGTCACTCTTGATTCATCATGTTCGTAGCAAAATCCACGTTATTACAAAAAACGTTATACATTTTGAAAGGTAATCCATAAAATAGTGAGATGGATCAAGTTTTCTACGCAACCCTCGTAGAATTTTAGCAATGATCCAAAGCTACTGTATATATATAGTTACGTTTCGTAACACAACATGTATTTTACCATGATTATGCCTCTTTTTTTTTTCTTTCCACAACATATATGTATTTACATCCTTATTTGGTTTAGGCTGAGTTTGTTAACATAGCATCACCAATAGGGACAATTTTTTTTTTTATTACAATCTAAATATCTAAAATATAAATTCACATGAAATTAATGTTTCTAATAGAGTTCTTCAATCTTCATGTACAATTGCACATTTTTGTGAAATTATTATTACTTTATCATTTTTTCTTTAAAATTAATTCACCGAGTACCGATAAATGTTTATATTGAATACGATTTAGTAAACGACATATATGTTTCGTCACATTTTTATCACTATTTGTAATATATCTGTTAAATTTGATGATGTAGTTTCTGTTTTTGAATTGAAAACTTACAAAGTTTAGAAAAAAGAATGTAAATTAGAAATAAATACACTTTCTGTATTTTTGAATACTATAATAGGCTAAAATCACATCATTTTCTAATGTTGCTTTAAATAATATATATCAAATAAAGGCTTAAATTACATTTATATAAGAAATATTGTAATACAAATATCAATTTAGAGCTATTAATTTACAATTACAACCTGTTGCCCAATTGATGAATAAATCAAACATGTAATTAACCAAACTTTCTAATTGATCAGGAATCAATTTAGCTAAATAATAAGACATAAATTTGGCCAAGAAAAAGAAGAGAAAACATGTTAAATAGGTAATGGGTTTTAATATTGGGATAGTTACCTTTATTTGAAAACTATTAAGGTTTGATTTAAGACACGAGTCACTCGAGAGTCGCATCTCGCCAGTCAAAAACTAAATTAAAAAACTATATAGACCCAAAAAATAAAAATAACGACTTTTGTATTTATACTGGCAAGATTCTCATTAAAACCCAGCAAAAAAAAAAAAAAAAGACAAAGAAGGAAGAAAATTTGAGTGGGTGAGAATTTTTTACGATAGAGGAAGAGACAGCATCATCTACTTGTGTTGTCTGTGTACATATATTACAGTAAGCGTTGCAATATAACTTCTTGAGGATCTTCTCACATTAATGGGTCAAACCTTTTGCTCTTCCTTTTGATTAATTTAGTGTTTGACAATCTCCTCCTCCTTCTCCTTCTTCTTCAAAGTTTTGTCGCAGTATCTATTGTTCTTACAGAGAGAAAGGTAGGCTTTTGTGTCCATCACTCATTTTCGCTCGTTTGGTTAAGCTTCATCTGCCATGTGGTTCACTGTTTTGATACTTTTGGGCTCTTATACCTAATGTTGATGTAACACAACGATACATAATCTAATTTGTTTTCGAGTGGAAAATAGTTGAACCCAGTTGAGTATTTAGCCAATACGATTAGAGGATTTACTTGTTTTTTCTCTTTTCATGTTCTTCATTTGCTTTTGAAGATCTTCCTCTTTATGTTTGTGTCTCTTCGCTATTTTACTTGCTTGAAGAAATTGAGTTTCTCATCTCGCTTAAATTTGGCTTTATATACAGATTTAGAGATCTCGATTCCTAATCTACTTGTTTTTGTATTCAATTTGCAGGAAAGCTTTAGTCTTTTACCAGTTTGATCCAATTCTGGGTTTCACTGAAAAAAAGTTGGGAGTTTGATTCTTCTAACTGTAGAAGAAACAGAGTCAACAGAAGAAAACTAAAAAAGTTGAGATTTTTCTCTCACGCGCTCAAGAACTTGAGTATGTCTTCTTCTGTAGCAGTGTTATGGGTTGCTACTTCTTCTCTAAATCCAGACCCAATGAACAATTGTGGGTTGGTAAGGGTTCTAGAATCTTCTAGACTGTTCTCTCCTTGTCAGAATCAGAGACTAAACAAAGGTAAGAAGAAGCAGATACCAACTTGGAGTTCTTCTTTTGTAAGGAACCGAAGTAGAAGAATTGGTGTTGTGTCTTCAAGCTTAGTAGCAAGTCCTTCTGGAGAGATAGCTCTTTCATCTGAAGAGAAGGTTTACAATGTTGTGTTGAAACAAGCTGCTTTGGTGAACAAACAGCTAAGGTCTTCTTCTTATGACCTTGATGTGAAGAAACCACAAGATGTTGTTCTTCCTGGGAGTTTGAGTTTGTTGGGTGAAGCTTATGATCGATGCGGTGAAGTTTGCGCTGAATATGCTAAGACGTTTTATCTTGGTATGGATCTTTTTAACTCTTCTTTGGCTTTGGTGTAATGTAGAGTGGTGTTCTGAGTTCTAATGTTTGTGTTGCAGGAACTTTGCTTATGACACCCGAAAGGCGAAAGGCGATTTGGGCAATCTACGGTAAGTTACTGCACAAAACCAATGGTTGAAGAGCTGTTTTAGAATATTTGCATTGTCAACATTGATTATAATTGTAGGATAAAGTGATGCTCAAAGTAGATTTCTACAAACAATCTATTGTGGCTCTTGGTTAGTATCTAGTTAAGTTGTCTTAACAAGAGAAGTTGAAGCTGAAATAGATTCCTTGAATCTTACACTCATGTAGAAAGATAGGTCTCTAGTTAGTTTGTGTGGTTACCTTGTGTCTAAGATAAGTCCATGAACACCAAGCATCCAAATTTGCACCCTTTGAAGATAAAGAATAAAGACCCAAAAAGACTAGCTTAGTTACTAATATGGGTTTGTCCAAAAAAAAAAAAGTTACTAATATGGGTTTTTAATGGGCTTTTTTGGCCCAATGGTCTTAAACTCTGGAGATTTTACTCTAATGACCCCCTGTCTAGGACATACTAGTATCCAAAGCATATGGGGAATTTTAAAGTTGTTTTCTTATATGTTTGATTGGTTTGAATTTGATAGTTTTACTCTGTCTTTTGTGCAGTTTGGTGTAGAAGAACTGATGAACTTGTGGATGGGCCAAATGCTTCACATATAACTCCCATGGCTTTAGATAGATGGGAAGCAAGGTTAGAAGATCTTTTCCGTGGTCGTCCTTTCGATATGCTTGATGCTGCTCTCGCTGATACAGTTGCTAGATACCCGGTCGATATTCAGGTCAGCCTTGCTCTGTCTTATCTTACTTCCTCATTTCATTACATGAGTTAAGAGTTGCATTCAGTCCATTGCAATAAACCTTATAAAACTTTGGTCTAATGTTTATTTATGTTGCAGCCATTTCGAGACATGATCGAAGGAATGAGAATGGACTTGAAGAAATCGAGATACCAGAACTTCGATGATCTATACCTTTACTGCTACTACGTCGCTGGAACCGTCGGATTGATGAGCGTTCCGGTTATGGGAATCGATCCTAAGTCGAAAGCAACAACCGAAAGTGTTTACAACGCTGCCTTGGCCCTTGGTATAGCCAATCAGCTTACTAACATACTCAGAGACGTAGGCGAAGAGTGAGTCTTTTTATATATTTTAAATAGAGCTTTGGTTTCTTGATTTCACATATCTCACTTAAACCGGTTTCTTGATTTCACATGCTTCTTTTAAACCGGTTTCTTGATTCACATATCTCTCTTAAATTGGTTTTGTTCTCACTATCAGTGCGAGAAGAGGAAGGGTTTATCTGCCTCAGGATGAATTGGCTCAGGCTGGTCTTTCAGATGAAGACATATTCGCCGGAAAAGTAACTGATAAATGGAGAAACTTCATGAAAATGCAGCTTAAACGAGCAAGAATGTTCTTCGACGAAGCTGAGAAAGGCGTCACCGAGCTCAGTGCCGCTAGCAGATGGCCTGTAAGTGTCTCTAAAACACTCTTCAGCCGCAAGTTTACCGTTTACTTATTTCTTTTGGATCGATTTTAACCCCGAGGACTTGGCTGCAATGTTTCAGGTATGGGCTTCATTGCTATTGTACAGGAGAATACTGGACGAGATTGAAGCGAATGATTACAACAATTTTACTAAGAGAGCTTATGTGGGGAAAGTCAAGAAAATTGCAGCTTTGCCATTGGCTTATGCTAAATCAGTACTAAAGACTTCAAGTTCAAGACTATCGATATGAGAGCGAGAGGAAAGTGGAACAAAAACAACCTAAGAGCGCTTTTTGTGATTAAGAAAAAACTTAGGCTCGAATTTATTATGTTAACTAATATATACATATTAATGGGGAAGCAAATTCTTATAATGTTACATTATCTTTCTGAATGTAAAAAAGTATTTTTTTTTTTAATTTTATTTTAGTTATAGTTCTCTTGGCCTAATGAGGGGATATACAATTTTTGGTTGATGAAATAATCTTGTGATATACATACAGAAAGAAGTTCTTCTTATATTCGAATAATAGTACAAGTGAGTAACCTTGTATACTATGTAAAAACTCCACTTCTATTTTAACCCCATTTTATATCTCACTCAAAAATAGAGTAAAAACTTAAGAATAGAGAACTATGGTCTTAGCATTGACATGAATCTTAAAAGTATATTGAATTTATTACTGAAACGTACAAAACAACACAAACATAAAACAGAAACTATAAAGCTTATTTGGTTCTTCAGATCATCATAAATTGGAGCTAATTCAGTGACCAGCCAGCACCATAAGCTTCTTCCAAGACGGTCTATCCGAAATCTCTTCCCACCACCGGTTAAAACTACCCCGAGCCTTAACCATCTGGTTTATATCGGTTATACTCATCAAGTACCCCATCGCCGGCATGTGCGTCAAATCAGCCATAGTGAATTCTTCACCAGCCAAAAACCGGTTCGAAGAAAGCCGGTTATTGTATATGTCCAAGACCACTCCTAGCTTCACTTTGAGATCCTCGACCAAAACGACGTCACATTTCTCGCCTAACCTAGGCTTGATGATTAGGTTAATCACGAGGGGTTGGGCCAGAACGTTGAAGTAATAGGTCTCCACGTCAGCCCACTGGTCCACGATGGCTCGGTGCTCTAGAGACTTGCCCAAAAGGTTCGTGCCTTGGTCCGCGAACTTGGTAGCGTAGTATCTCGCGATGGCTCGTGATTCTTAGAAGATAAAGAGCCAAATTTCAAAACACTATAAAGAAAATGATAGAAGAATGTTTATAAAATGTTGTTATTAGGATGTTACCAAAAAGCTTGAAATCTCCATCTTCTATGGCTGGAACTTGACCAAATGGCTACACATGAAAACAATAATTATAATATATTTATGTTTTAAGTTTAAGAAATTTGTTTTTTTTACCTGACGAAGAAGATGTTCTGGTTTTTTTTGCTCAAATGTATCAAGATCGATATGAATAATCTCAAATTCAATTCCTTTCTCGAGAAAACAAAGCAAGACTCTTTGTGGACAAGCTGCTGTTACCTGTCCATATAGTTTCACAACCATTCTATAAGTTTACAATAACTTTGTTACGAATAAGAAAGATTTTACTATATGCACTTATTAATATCTTGTCTATCAAACTGGTTTATAAATGAGAAGAAATGAGAGTAGATGTGTTGGCATTTTATTAGACTCAAGATTTGAAGAAACTGGTTGTTGTGAGGGTTGGGTAGAACATGTGGTGGTTGTTCCTCTAACGGTGGATATGTATCATTGAAATTTCTCTACAAACTTTTAGTTCCAACTATCAATAACAAAGTTCCCTTGTTTGGGAATAAAATTTCGATTACTATATATCGCTATCGAATTTTTGTTGTAAATGAGACGAACACTTCTCTTCCCAACAACCACTTTTGACTTGCATAATAAATAAGAAAGATTCAGAGAAAAAAACTACAAAACTAAGTGACGTTTTTGGGGTTCTCAAAGATTTCTACTTCAATCAAGAATAACAATCATTACAAAGTTTCAATACTCTTAATCAAACACATATCCGTTAATCATTTTGTCTAAATCTTCTACTAAACCTAACGTGCTTTACAAGCAAGCTTTGTCTGTTTTTAAGTGAACTGTCTTCTCATGTAAGTATCCTCATGAACAAAAACAGGATCTTCTACTCTCTCTGGAATCTGAGGCTGCCCCATTGCTATTCCTGTTCCTTGGGTCGTTGTGGCAGCAACAATTTGCTTATTTGAAGTCAAACATAAATAGTAGACAATCCCAAGGGCAATAGTAACAAGCGAAAGCACAGCACCGGTAGAGAAAACGCCTGGTTTCACTATGTAGCAAAAGTAGGTACCAGCATTCATTGATTCCTCGGTGTGTTCATCGTTGAGTGCAGCTCCAGAAAGCAGCACGAGGAAAGCTATTACAAAAGTGAACCTATAGTAACGCGAAATCACTCACTCACTAGTTGTAAGCAAATTATAAGTAGGAAACTTGAAGCAAGAAAAGGATTAGAAATGATGAGAATTACCAGGAAACAACAAAGCAGATTAAGGAGATAATCCAATTAGACCTTGAAGGAGCAGGACCTTTTCTACAACAGAAACAACCGCTTGAGACACTGACTATTATCTGAGCCATCATCAGAAAGAGAGCTGAAGTGAAGCCGAGATTGAAAGCTGGACTTCTTGGATAAGTGCATTTTGTGATTGAATCCGAAACGGTAACCGTGACCTGAGATCTCTGCATCGATTTTAAGATAAAAATGAAAAACAAAACCTTCAGAAAAAGTTTGAAACATTGCACAAATACACACCAAGAAAGTTTCTTAATAGACAGAGTAGTTCAAGAGAATAAAACTGATTCTACATACCCTGCAAATTCTATATGACTAATTGATTCTAAAAAAGATGATTCAACCGAATCGACCAATACATAAACCCCATTAAGAAAGGCTATAACTTTGGTTCAATAAATCCAAAAACACATATGTGAATTGTGAAAAGCTTGTGAATGAGACTTAGTTGAATTGGAATCTGACATTAAACATATCAATACATATGCAATTACCAAAACACACCAGAAAACAACTCTTTACCACACAGTCTCTCTACAAAAAAAATTACTATTAAACTTCTCAAAGATCTTCCAAATTTGAAATCAACAAGTTCTTCTATACAAAAACCACCGTGAATGGGGACCATTACTGTTTCATTGAAAAATTCCCAAACCAACGAGTTTCCCACCAATTATTATTCAACTCCCATCTCAAAGATTGAAGCTTTCATCTCAAACGCATTTTCAGGCAATGAATTTCAAAATCGACACATAAAAAGAAACGCAGACAAAACCCAAAAATCCTTTAGATAGAGTTTCAACAAACCATTGTGGCTGTAATAACCCAAAGATCATGAGAAAAACCACAAATTTCACTAAAAAACAGAAACCCTAAAAAGTGCTGAAGAAGAAACCTTGATTCGAGTAGCTTCAGCGACGAAGGCAGTAACAGCTGATAATAAACCAAGAAGAAATAAAACACCACACATCACAATCTTTCTCCTCTCCATCTCTGTCTCTCTCCCACCAACTCCGAAGATGCTGGCTTTTTTTTTTTAGTCTTTGTTTACTTTTTTTCTGCTTCTTCTTCGTTGGTAAGAAAATGGAAAGTTGGTGACAAACCCATTAAACACCGCACTCACTTTTAGTCGGCAAAGTACTCTACTCTCTCCTCCTTATTACATAGATCCACGCGTAATGGTACTTTCAAGTTTCAATAAAATGTATTTTCTCTGTTTTGGTTTGGTTTCTGATTTTGGTTTGATTTGTTCAATTCAGATCCGACCGGACCGGTTTGCTACTGAGGTATGCAAAGAAATTATTTAGAGAAAATTAATCTATTTAAAGTTTCCTCCATTTAACTAAATAAGAATAGCTTATTGGTTACATAGATTTTATTTTATTTAAGAGTTTCATCATTTATAAGACGAACACATTTTATCTGTTTCTTACTATAATTCAAAAATGAATAGAATGACAATATTCTTGACCAAAAATATAAAGAATGAAAATGAGAATTTTGTTCTATCATTTGTATTTTATTCGTCCATGAATTATTTATCTTTATTCATTTCAAATTTACTATTTATCTAATTAAAGAAATTAGATGGACTTATATTTGATAAAATTCTTATGAGGTTTCGTCATATTTACATTTTGGTTTAATCAATCTAAAGATTCTTGTGAATCAAAAAAGATTAGTGCCGCCTTGGATATATTCATCATATAAATGATTCAATCATAGGTCTCTCTTTCTCTCTTATGACATAAGTTAATGATGAATCTATTTTCTATCTTTAGATAAGCCATAATTAATTCATTCCTAGAATCAAGCATGTAAGCAATAGAAAGAATCAAGCATATAAGTAAACTTTCACTCTTATCGCTAAACAAAACGGTATAAAAATATATCGTTTGCGATTTGTTAAATACGTCAATAAGTTTGAATATTCCATAGTTATAAAGATTTCAATATCTCAATTATAGTCCATTATTAGTTTCCATGTTATAGCACACAAAATTAGTGATTAGCGATAATCTCTTACCATAGAAACACAAAATCAAACGCAATATCTTTCAATTAACCACCTTTCTTTATACAAACCTATATATACATTTAGAGATATATATAGATAGAAAACGTATTATCATCGAAATTCGTTCTCATCGTCAAGCATATGAGTCGTCCAAAAATGAAATCTTCGTTGTTCTTTGTCTTGTTATGTTTGTTTCAAATAAACAAATTATGTTTCTGCTTAGAAGAAGAATCTCTAAAGGTTAAAAACGGATTTGGAAGCAATGGATTCATAAGTGTCACTAGTTTCGGAGCTATTGGCGATGGAAAGACTGATGATACTAAGGTGTTTATTTATAGAATCATCACTATTTGTATCAAAGTGGTATGTATAACCTTTGTTTTAATGTATGTGTTATGTGTATCAATATATTTCAGGCTTTTCTTAAAGCATGGGAAGCTGTATGCAAAGGAGGACACAATAGAAAGATTCTTGTGCCTCAAGGGAAAACCTTCATGCTTAAGCCTCTTACATTCATCGGTCCATGCAAGTCTTCGACCATCTCCTTATCGGTATATATATACTTGTCTCTTTCTCTTGTTTCAAATTATATTGGAAAATCCAGCCCTAATGTGAATGATTTCAATAGTGATCGATTTTAGCTTATGAGTAGACAATAACTCGAACCAATGTTTAAATAATTTGGTGATTTATTTACATTAGATAAGAGGTAATCTTGTGGCACCGGGTTACACTTGGTATGCGGGAAGATACACAACATGGATTAGTTTTGACAGTATCAATGGTCTTGTTGTCACCGGAGGTGGTACCATCGACGGTCGTGGTTCTTTGTGGTGGGGCAACGTTAATAATCGCCCCTGCGTAAGTCCATTTGCAAGATCCTCACAACCATAAATATGAACTTCGATCAAATATTTATTCTCAGTTATTAATGATGTTTCTTTTTCTTCCTTGCTTTTCTTAGGCAATGCACTTCAACAACTGTAATGGTCTTAGGATATCTAATCTCCGACATTTGAACAGCCCTCGGAACCATGTAGGTCTAAGTTGTTCACAGAACATCGAGGTCAGGGGTTTAAGGATGACAGCACCCGGTGATAGTCCAAACACGGATGGTATTGACATATCGAACTGTATAGGAGTCCACATACATGACTCAGTGATTGCCACTGGAGATGACTGCATCGCCATTAATAGCGGTTCCTCTCATATCAACATAACCGGCATTTTTTGTGGCCCCGGTCACGGTATCAGGTGATTCCTAAAATCACAGATTCACAAACAATCATCATATAATATACAGCAAGGTACATGCTAAATCATTTATAGTATGGATTTGATATTATAGCGTAGGAAGTCTTGGAGTAACTGGAGATTTCGAAACTGTTGAAGAAGTGAGGGTAAAGAACTGCACTTTTACAAAAACACAGAACGGTGTCCGAATCAAGACATACCAGGTTGTCCATTAATCTTCTTTTTTTATTATACATCATTAGTTCTTGGTCTTATTCAGCATTTTCACAAACTAAATCTGTTTTTTTTTGTTGGCGTGAATGTTTTGTAGAACGGATCGGGATATGCTCGGAAAATCTCATTCGAGGATATCAACATGGTTGCCTCAGAGAACCCTATTATCATAGACCAGACTTACCACAATGGAGGTACGAACGGAGGAATAAGCAAGTCATCTAGTAGCTATCAGAACTGTCATTTAACAGCAAAACAACGGACTCCGTCTGGTAATGGGAAAGGCGTGAAAGTGACTGACGTGCGTTACGCTAGAATCCGTGGGTCATCTGCAAGCGATCAAGACATTACATTGAACTGCGATGCAGACTTGGGATGCTCAGATATAGTGATGGACAATGTGAATATGGTTTCAGCGACATTTGGTCACAAGTTGTTTTCTTCCTGCAAAAATGCTCATGGGTCTTTATTTGCTTCAAAAGTGGATTGTCTGAAACATTAAGTATGCCTTTCTTGTGAAATCCTTTCCTTCAAGAACCAAGAAAGAAAATGGAGTCTTCTCAATTTTTTTCTTAGAAGAGAACCGTTTTTCCTCGAGTTTTTTTTTTAAAGTAGAAAACGTCTAATTTGTTCTTATTATTGGCTGAATAAATGTTTCAGTTTGTTACTTTTACTATTGCAATAAATCCTGCAGAAAATTGGGTTTTGGGGTCATATCATCTAAGAAAGACTGAAACTCTGAGGTTGCTTTGAATCAAAACAAAGTTGGGATTTTAACCTCTGCAAAAAATGAGATTATGGAGAAGAATAGAAAGGTTCAAACGCTCTTTGACTGTGTAACAGAGAGATTGGGAAAGATGTTCATTAAGAACCATGGAGCAGCTAGTGTAAATTAGCTACATTACTCTATCAAGAACTGAAAACTGAAAAAGAGGTACTAATCAAATCCATAACTGGAGTCCTTAAGTTGATTGAATCATTGACAAAAGAACAATGATTGGTTCATGATTATCAAACCAACATATTAGAACACAATCAAACAAGGCTCCAAGTTTGAAGTTTTATTGCAAGTTTATCAATCAAAATCCAAACGTGCAACAGATCAGATAATCAAACAAGCATTGAACAAGGCATAAGAAGCATATATTTTAAGTATTATAGATCCTTCAATCCCCAGTTCAACAAAGAGCAAACATCGGAAAACAAACGCAGAAAAAACCTAAAACGGCACAAGTAGTAAAGAGACTCTTTCATCGAAATTCAAACAACTCGAAAACACTAAAGGACCTGAGGAAGACGAGGGACGAAGCAGCTGGATCTTACTTAATCCTTGTTCTTGAGCCTCTCAACCCTCTGATTAAGCTGCTCAATCCTCACAACCAAATTCGTGACAGAGTACAAAATCCAGTAGAAAACAAGAGCCGACGCAATCAGAAGCGCGTTACGCTGAGACTTCATGATCGATTTCTGGTGACGAAGATGCTCAGAAGGAGTACACGAATCACCATCGCAAGAAGGTCGAGTCTCATACTTCCAGTAAATATCCATAAGAAGGAAGAGACAAAACGGGATTATCGAGAGAAACGGTTTCAAGAGATTACGAGTTACAGCGACTAATCCTTTGCGGAGAGCGTCAAGTCCAGGCATCGTCAAGAGAATCACCATGATCGCTTCAGCTGCTGCTGCGTAACCTAACACAACCCATTCGAGAGCCATTGGAGAAATCCGATCTAGATCTGAGTCGGTTTTGGTGCTCTGATTTGATTTTGATTTTTTCTTAGTGAACAAGTTTTAGATCTTTTTCTTTGCCTTTGTTGATTATTTGGTACAAAAGGTAGAAGAAGATGTACGGAGGGTTAAGCACGTGGCGCTTGTGTGGTGTACGCGTCTCGCACGTCGAGGTTTCTTAATGGGCCTATTTCAACCCAACTTTTTTTTTGTCATCAGCCCAACAAAATTGATTTTCCCAAATTCATATTGTAATGCGTCATCAAGTATATTCTAGAACCTAATCTTGTTCCCTGATTTAACGTTCGTAAATAAAATAAAAATCTTTATGGTTTAGTAAGATAATAACATAAAGATATATTAAAACGACAAAAGCTCCATTAAAGTTGTTAACACAAAGAAAGAAAAAAGTTCTATCAAAGTCATTATTAAAAACTTGATTAACACCAAAACTAAAAGAACTTGCACCTAACAAAACTCAAAATCTTTATCATCGTTCACTATACTTTCGAGAGACCTTCTTTGGAATTTGAAGTTGATTCTCTGTTTTCTTTTCATCATTGTCAGAATTATATAGACAAGACTCTTTTTGCACCACATTAATCACATCTTTAGGCTTATGTTTAAGAGAGACAGAAGCTTGAAGAGGATTACCGGAAAACTTGGAATCTCTAAAGACTCTATCTTCACCACGAGTTCCAAGCTCTACAAATATTGTGTCGATTTCAGACTTGGTCATTGGAGTAGAACGTTTGCGTACGCCAGTCATGTCAAATTCCCTCCATGGAATCTCTCCGTTTACATATTGATCAAATCTCTGAAAAGTTTCTTTGAAGTCTTTCACGTCTTTTGCGTTAGCCATCGTTTGTTTGTTGTTGATGATTATACTCTTTGAATTCACTTGTGTGACTTCAAAGATTGTGGAAGGTTTATAAATATATATAATTTTTTTTGGTAAATGGTTTATAAATATAATTAGAATTGGTAGAAAGTTTATCTATCAACAAAATAAATTAAAATTGTTTAACATTAAACCAAAAAAAAAAAAAATTAAAATTAGTTCTCTTAAAAAAAAAATACAATTTGGTAAAAAATTAATGTAATTGTGTTTGATATATGGTTTGCAAGTACCTTACTCTGTTTTTAACTCTTGCTGCTGCACTAGTTTGATTACAGAGAAAACAAGAGTTACATAAGAAGGAGAGAATCGAAAAATGCTTTACATAATTTAACTCTCAAGTTGATGTCATCAACATTCATTCTTGGTTTGCAATTACAAAGCGGACTTGTTTTATAGAGATTATAAAAGTTTTAAGAAAAATTTATTGAAGACCATAGACAAGCAAAGCTCCAACAGCTCCAAGACCGGCCAATAAGCCAACAATGACACCAATTGGAGGCAATCCTCCTCCTATGGCCTTTCCTGTGTTCACGTCATACTTTGCAAACCTCTTCTTTGGTGCTATACATTGAGGACATACGTATGTATCCGGCTGTAAAAGAACCCCGAGAAAACAATACAAAACTTAGTTATAAAAATCAGAAACATATATGCAGCCAAAATCAAACTTGTATATAAACTAAAATTAAAGGATTGAGACTCACCTGTTCGTCAAAAGATTTGGGTAAAGTGTATATGAATCCACAATCAAGACAAATGTGAGTAGCTCTTGCCTGCAAACGAGAATGTAATGGTGTCAAGACAAATCAATCAGTCAAGTTTCTAAAAAGGGGTTTTAAATGCAATAATTCAATCTTTGAAACAACAGATTGCTACTAGCCTTCTGAGTCTCAGTTAACTTCCTTCCAAACCGTGGAGGAGCCGGACGCTTATTTAGTTTCTTAACATCAACTTCTGCACCTCTGTGTTTGATCAAAGATCATAAATTGCATCAGAAACTAATAAAGAACCTCAAAAAGCTTAATGAATAACCTGAGGTGCTAACTTATGCAGCTTGTTAAGCTAAGCATTGCGAAAATCTAATGACATAGCATAAGAAGAGAACTAAACCTACACATTGCACCTCAAGAAGACTTATCAACTATAGCATCAGACCATGGAATACTTAATCAAGACTACAGCTTTTCACAGGTTTCTTGTGCACAGGATTCAAAGGAAACATATTTGCGACAAATTTGATCATTTCAATCTAATCCTTATTTCAAAAAGCAGAACCCACATTTCTAGCAAGATAATACCAAAATAAAAACAAGAGAGGCAATCACAACCACACTCAAACTCACCTGCTAACAACAAAGTAGACAGAATCAGGTTTTGCCTGAATTGCAGTTTTAGTAAAGCCAAGCTTATCTGCAGGCCAAAGCTCATCTCCAAAGAAACTGCTTGTGTACACAACTTGATCTCCAGATTTAAGCCCTGCTTTTGCTGCGTTCCCTCCTCCGTCCACACCCTGAAAACCAAAAACAAACCCCTCAATTTTATCAAACAACAAATTTACAAAGATACCATTCCATTGCAGAGACTTAGTTCAAAATAACTCACGGTGATGACAACTCCACCGCCTTGCTTCTGTCCTAGAGTCAGACCCAAAGGCTTATCTACTTCAACCTCTATTGTCTTAGAAGCTGCTGCTCTCGCTTTGATTTCGAATCTTCTCAACCCATTTAACCCTCCGATCTTTCTCTCGGAGACAGCGAAGATCTCTGATACACTCTTCTTCGAATCTTCCAACGAAACTCCTTGAAACACAGTTTTCTAAACACACAAACCAAAACAAGAGAAAAAAATATACATACTTTTAGATGAAGCTAAGTCCAAATCACATTCAAGAGGAAGAAAACGAGAATTTCAGATTCGTTTGTAAAGACATCGAAGAGAAGATATAGACCTGTGATAAAAGAGAAGCAGAGGAATGGAGTTTGGGAGATGGGTTTGAAGTAGTAGTAGTTTTGGTGAAGAAGGAAGAGACAGTAGCTCCTGAAATCGCACCAGACGTTGCCATCTTTCTTTCTAGTGTGATCGAACGAAGAAGCTTTGATTGATTCTTAATTTCGATGTTGTTGCATGCGTTTTGTGAGAGAAGCTAGGTTTTTTTGTTTTTGTTTGAGGAGGCCCGTGTCAAAGCTCCAAAGAGATAACCTTTTCGTGGTAATCGTAACATTTTCGTGTGTTATGCACGGTCCACTCTGTCCACACTCTTCTCTTTTTTTTCTTTCTTCACTATCCACACTCTTCTCATCTTCCTCAAATAACAATCACAAATCATTTCTATATCCTAATTTATTATTTTTCAAATTTCTTGATTAAATTATGTTTTGTTCCATGAATCTTCTCATGAACATTAATATGTTACGTAAAAAAAAAAATGTTAGTGGAAGAGAAGTAGTGTGATGTGTGCGTTAGATAATCGGAGATAAATGAGTTATTAGTGGGAAATTAATGACACAAATTTACATCCTTTAGTTTTAGAAGATGGGCTTCCTTCTGAAGAGCCCGTTACAGGTCCATGTCCATACTGTACAAAATACATAGCCTTCAGACGCAAAACGGTGGCGTTTCATTGGTGGGGAATAATCTAAATATACATTTTTGCAGTCATTTTAACAAATAAATCTTGGATTTGGACTTATTTATAATTCAATGCCATTAGCATTAAATCTTTTCTCCAAAATAATTAATTTTACTTTAAATTCTTGATTTAAATTGTCAACCACATTATCAATCAAATTTAATCCAAACAAACTTCAAATCAATCCCTTAAAATTAGCATAAACATATTTGTTAACAATATTTTAAAACAAAGTATTTTGTTAAAACAAATATTATTCTTACTAAACGTTTTTTGTTTAAATAAATAAATCATGTATTTGAACCTATTTACAATGTCATGACACTGATATTATTTATTTAGGAATAAAAATATTTAATTAAATATTTAAATCTTTTAAATCCTTGCTTTTAGAGTTATTATGTCATTACCTAAAAGGCTCAAAATATAATCTTTTTAAATATTATTATTTATATATTTAAACTTTATAAAACATTATTAATATTTAAACTTATAAAAAGTTTAATATATCATAATTTTTTAACATCATTATATAATATATAGAGTTTAAAAAATCTCAATTCTTTCCGTCATATTTTGTGACTCGAAATTTAAAAAATGAGCATATATTAACCAATTGACGAAAATGTGTGAGTTGTACGTCCCACATCAACTAAAATATTTAGACAATAATTCATAAACATATCATAAATAAGATTAATATTAATAAAATAATAGTTTTTTTACGGGACGGGTTTGGCGGGACGGGTTTGACAGGACGTTACTTAATAACAATTGTAAACTATAAAATAAAATATTTTATAAATAAATATAATTTACAAAATTTTATATATACTAACTTTAAAATATAAATTATTCCCGTTGTGTATCGTTGTGTAACGGAGCACCACAACACACGAATCGTATTGGTGTGTATCCTCCCATCTCTTCTCTTCCACACTAATATTATTATTATAAAAACTCACACTCAACTCTCAACTACTGAATTCACCATTAATAATACTCATCCTAAACAACTCTCTCTCACTCTTCTCTCCCTCAATATTGTGTACAGAAATAGAGTTAATGGCAGCCAAATCGAAGAACATTCAGGTGGTCGGGAGGCACATAGTCAACGGCGTTCGTTCACGCGCCGTCGCATATGGTCTCTTCACGTCTCGGTAGCTCTTTCCTTTTTCTCTCTGTCTCTCTATTTTTCTGCTTTTGATAGTTTACGTTATCGATGATAATAAAGGGGAAGGAGAAATATAAATTTGGACATATGTAAATTTCGTGATATAGTTTGGCTAGGTCATAGTGTTCTAGACGAGATGTTGATCTTTTACCTATGTTATTGGTCCCACATCTAAACTCAAACTTGCTTCGACTGAAATAAGTGTTCAAAAACTTTCACAATTGTGTCCCCTTTTTTTTTTTACTGCCTAGACAATGGTGTGGTTTTGGAGACTTTAACTGAAATGATCATATCCAACATTTGCATATGATCCAACATTTACAAAGAAATACATATAAATTTTTTTTTTTTTTTTAAACAAAGGTTTTCTTATAAAATCCAAAAGGAACTATGCATATTATATGGCATATCCAATTGGGCGTAAGAGAGGATAATACCAAAAAGGTTCAAACCCAATCGTCCATCAAGGAATGACACGTGTCTTTATACAGATTATTCCCTTAATCTTGGAGAGGGTCAAGTGAGAAAAATACATCTTGGAGAGGTCCTCATTTTCTTTCTTTCTTTCTCTAACATGAAAAAAATGAAGTGTAATTATCTCTGCGATTCCATCATATTTTTTTAGTGTTGTGTCGATCGTGCGAAAGACCGGATCTTATGAATTAATTTACAAATTAAATATGCATGGACCATGCAACTTCCTAAAAACATATTTCATGGCACTAATTAAAGTCACTAGGGAGGAGACCCGCGCGTTGCGCGAGGTGGTTTGTTTTTGGTTTTGTTAGTATGTAATTATAACTTCGATTTTTTTTACTGATCTTTGATTAAAAGGGGAATATCTTTGTTATTTGCTAATCTTATCTTTTAATTTTTACATTTTTGTAATCTATGTATAGTTTTACATTTTTTTTTCATGTTGTTACCAGTTATATGCTAGAATTTATAGGACAATAGACCAAACTTACTATCTTGTAAGAATATTTTTTAGAGTTATATATATCTAAGCAATGCATTTGTTACATTGGTCTTGTTTTTATATATTTTATTTTAAATTAAAAATACAATGGAAATCTCTCTCTGTTTCGCATTAAGCGGTTGCTGCAGAGGATAGCGAAAAACAGAGACTAACGACGAAGTTATTTTACACATCGTTGCCATTGTTAATTTTGGCCCAATATGAACCCGCCCATTTGTTTTTTCTCTTTGTGTCTCTGTTAAAATCTTAGAAACTACTCTTTGGTTTTGGGAAGATTTTACTTTTCAACGTCTCTTCGCGAATTAGCCAAAAAGAGTTGGATTATAACAATATTAACATTGAAAGTACGATATGCTTAGATAATTAATTAAAAGTTTGATTTTATTGTAAAAATAAATTTCCTTACAACAGCAAGGAAAGACACACATTAAAGCAAAAGAAATAAGAGTAATAACTTTGTTTTGAGTTTTTGTGATAGTTCACTGCCTCAAACATTATAGGAAATTTTTTAAAAACAGTTTCCAACTCTCTAGATGTTTTGTTTAAGTTATACCATAAAAATAAACTTAAACATTTGTTTGTAGAAAAAACATTTCTCACATGTGTTGTCCAAATCTCTTGGATGGCACACGTCGGGGGGTTTCATGTTGCGAAGTGATATCATGTAGCATCTTTTTCTCGCCACTCTAATCCCATTTAGTGAAGTTTTGATTTGTTTCCAACACGTTTCAGCCATGGTGGTGTCTTTAGCCCATTCAAATTGGCTCATATAGGTTTTTCCCTCTTCAGTCCTTCCTCTACATAATAATAGCATGACATACATGTAGATTGCTTCTTTTTGGCCTCCGTTAGCTGCTATGCCAATATGGTGGAGACCAACGTCACAATGATCAAGGTTAAAGTACCATATTATACCTTTTATGTAGTGAGCATCCGGGTTGTTGTTGGCAAGACGTTTCTTCATAATAAGAAGGTGTTTGCGGCATGATAACGGTTTCTTCACCAACGGAGCAAGATTAAGGGTTTTGAACACGCGTTCATCGTTTCCTGATGTACCTAGTATAGGAGATGATGATTTTATAGTAGTTTAAAGGAAGATCTATAGGAGGTTTTTGCTTTTCTCCAGTTACAGTTTCGATTTGAGATATTTAAAGTATGAATTTAATTGCAAGTAGTAGAATTTTGTAGGAATTAAGCCATGTATTTAAGTACCTTTTAGTGAATAACTGTTGATGTTTGAGCTTCTGGGGAAGAAAAATACAGAAAGCTCCATGGGGCATGTTGGGGGATGGATTGCACCCCTCATTTTAGCTCGGCCCAAATCAAGAATAAACTAATCAACATCAAGCCCAAAAAGCCCATAAAAGTTGGTCCATTATCCTATCACCAGCTTAGTTTTTCTATAAATAGAGAGGCATCTCAAGGAAAAAAGGAGGAAGAAATCCATATTAAAACGTCTTCAAGCTCCTCAGCTCGTTCTCTAGCTCCTCTGCTCGTCCTCAAGCTTATCAGCTCGTCCTCAAGCTCCTCAGCTCGTCCTTAAGCTCAGCTCGTTCTCAAGCTCCTCTGCTCGTCCTCAAGCTTTTCAGCTTGTCCTAAAGCTCCTCAGCTCGTCCTCGAGCTCCTCAAGCTCCTCAGCTCGTCTTTAAGCTATCCAGCTCGTCTTTAAGTTCTTCAGCTCGTCTTCAAGCTCTACATCACTCAACGACCATCTCCTCGCCTAGCTGTCAGCTCGTCCAATTCTCACCTAGTCGTCAGCTCGTCCCTCAAGTGCACAACTCATCTATCTCCTCGCCTAGCTGCCAGTTCGTCCATTGACTACACAGTCCGCCTATCTCGTCTGCCAGCTCGTCTAGACTTTCACCAGAACTCGATTTGTCCGACTCGTCTCTCTACTACATTTCGTCTAGCTTGGCCCCTGGCTACCAGCTCGTCACTCAAATACTCAGTTCGTCTAACTCGTTGTCTATCAACCAGTTCGCCTCGTAACTAAGTTCGTCCAGCTCTTCGCCTACCTGCCAGCTCGTCACACATCTGCTAGCTCGTCGCCTAGCTGCCAGCTCGTCACCAACCTGCCACCTCATCTCTAAACTGCCTATCTCAATATACGACCTACCTCCAACGATGACCTAGCTCACTTATTATAATATGAACTACGTATGGCTTGATCCCTTTTCTAAGGGTACGTAGACAACCTTTTACAAGGTGCAGCTATAAAACTAATAAACTCTTATGTTTATCGCAAGAACGACCTAACTCCCGACCTTCAACGCGATGAGAATGTTTTTCCCTTATCAAAGAACTTACAAATATACTTTGTTGAAATTCGTTCATCAACAGGGCAGTGACTGAAACACTCTTTTTCTCTTTCGTCGTCCTCTGAATTGCGTCGATCGAATAGGAGAAAATGAAATCAAGGGTTTGCAGTTTTAACTGGGTTTTCTTAGGTCCTTTCGGTTCATAGGTTTTTTACTAAATCTTGGCCCGATACACATCACTAAGTCTATTTGGTTCTTTGGCTCATGGGCTTTTTGACCAAATCGTGGCCCCATAAACATCACTAAATCTATTTCACGTATAGAAAAAAATGTGAAGGCGAGTAAAAACATGTGGGCTCCACATTAAAAAGATGTAGTGACGTGGACACTTTTAGAGGAGAGAAAACTCTGCTATTATATATATGATTTAATCTTCTTGGTTGAAGAGGCCATGGTGGCATGGTCCATGTATATTTTTGTTTCAAAAGTAATCATCTTGACCTTGTAAACAAGATGTACCTTCTTCACTTCACATTCTGAATCTAGACGAATACAGATGTCTATTTAATTAGTAAAACTAAAATCTAGAGTTTTGTGTTCATGTAGAAATTATTTATAAAATCAAATATAAATAAATGGACCGACAACATGTAAGAATATGTTAGTGGATAGAGATCTCAATAGCCATAGATTTCTGATACCATTCTCTTTTTAAAGATATGGGATGTTTTGACTATCGGAATTGAAGATAAACCTGCTAGGGTTGGTAAGTGATAAAAGATGTAGTTGTTCTTGTGGGGTTATCTTATCTTCTAACCATTTTTCTTGTTTTATTCATACGGTTAGTACAGTCGATCAATATCTCACCTAACGAGTTCCAAATTTTAATCTCAAACACTTAGATTCACTCATTCACCAATATTATTGCTAGAAACAAATTTGTTCTCTTCTTGAACAGGAATGATCACACGTCTGCGTATGATAAGAACGTCGAGGAAGAATTGCAACCGAGTCAAGTGCCTGATGAAATGATAAAGCCTGACTCTGACAAATATTGGTCTCCTCATCCCCAAACCGGTGTCTTTGGACCTTCCTCCTCCTCGACCAACGCAAAGGACGAATTTCGCGGCGGTCAGGAGGACTCAGTGATGGAGGAGAAAGCCTGGTTCCGTCCAACAAGTCTCGAAGATTTGGACAAGACTCACCATTCGTAGCAAACAAACTCTTCCTTTTATTTGTGTTTTCCAAATAAAATTTGAAGTAAAACTGTTATGCAATGTTTCGAAACGAACTAACTTTTGGTGTTATGATGTGTGAATGTATCACTTGTTGCAGTTTGAAAAATTACTTCTGGTTCATATATTAACTAAACTAATAAAGAGAAAGGTAGGATAAATAATAAATTGAACTTTCGATCATAATACTAAACAAGTTATATTGCAATGTGATTACTCCCTACACAACGTATGGCCCATAACACCTTATCTGGGCTGTATTGTTTATATGGCCCATAACTATACTTTTATGTTTACTCAAATATGGCCCATAACTTTATAAAAACACTATTAAAATCCTATGATTTGAATTAAAAATTCCTAAAATGCTCTTGAAATACTGTAATTTTCTTATTCCGGTGTCCTTTTTCGGAATATTTCTTCCTTTTTTTGGCAGATACATGACAAGGTGGAGAGTGTAAGAGAAACTAATTAAAATATTAATTTCCCAAAAAATTCAAAATTTAAAAGCTCCGCTCCAACAACGGTCACACTTGCAATCTTAGGGATTCAATGGCTTCCCTTGGAAACGAGATATAAATACCCTATTTGCTCTCATCTTTACACTCATAGCAAAAAACATCTTGTTTTCTCTGCCAATCTCAATTTCTCTCCCAACCAGAAAATTCTCTCACTCTCTCTCGATTTCGCGGAAATGGATTTCCACAGCCTTTTGAGAAGGGATCTTCAATTTCTCTGCAAGAGGAACAAAATCCCAGCTAATATGACCAATATCGCCATGGCTGATGCTCTCAAATCTCTTGAGATTGTAAGTTTTCTTCATCTGTTCGCTCGATTTCATTCTGAATCTGAACAATTTTGGAAATCGCTCACACTCGCATCCTGGATCTGTAGTTGTTTATGGATACATTTATATGAATCGGATAGTAATCGTGCTTGCTCGTTTAGTGACGAAGATCTGTGGAATTGAGCAAGATTGAGAATCGTTTTTGCTTTGAAAATTTTCGATCTCAGATTTGTTGTTCTGGTCGATCGCTGCTTGATTTGTTATATAATCTACGGAAATTTGTCAAATCAATCAAGAGCGAGATATCGTTTTGGTACTTTTGGATATTTCTGGATCTCAATGTTTTCTTGTTAGGTCATCACTGCCTTATTCGTCGATTAACTCCACCTCTGTTGATGATTAGTCTTAGCATGGTGGTTTAGAAATTGAACTTGTTTAGATCATTTTTCTCAAGTTGGAGTCGTGGTTTTTGCTCTTGAGTTATCTGTGTTTGATCTTGAGTTATCTGTGTTTGATCTTGAGTCATTGCTCGTGGTTTCGTTAAACGCACCGAGACTCCATAATTGGTGGCTCCTAGATTCTGAATTACTTGGTTAACTTGCATCAATAATTAATCGCAATGTTTTGTTTCTGTCAAATTGTATAGGTTGATGGTCTTGATGAATACATGAATCAATCTGAATCCAGTGCTCCGCATTCTCCAACCAGTGTAGCAAAGCTGCCACCAAGCACTGCAACTAGAACAACTCGACGGAAGACCACAACAAAAGCTGAGCCTCAGCCATCATCTCAGTTGGTGTCCCGTTCTTGTCGTTCGACGAGCAAGTCTCTTGCTGGAGATATGGACCAGGAAAACATAAACAAGAATGTTGCTCAAGAAATGAAGACTAGCAATGTCAAGTTTGAAGCCAATGTGCTCAAAACTCCAGCAGCAGGAAGCACAAGGAAAACTTCAGCAGCAACTTCTTGCACTAAGAAGGATGAATTGGTCCAGTCGGTCTACAGCACTAGGAGATCAACCAGGCTGTTAGAGAAATGTATGGCCGATCTGAGTTTGAAGACTAAAGAAACTGTGGATAATAAACCTGCCAAGAATGAAGATACAGAACAGAAAGTATCTGCACAGGAGAAGAATCTAACTGGTTAGACACAATGCCTTACCTTTTCTTTTATTGCTTCAATCAAATAAATTGGTTGGTCTGTAATGAATTTTGTTGTAATATGCAGGTTCAGAGGGTGAAGTTATCCCAGGTAGAGATTTAAGTGTTTCCATGGAACAAGTATGGGAGAACTTGAAGAATGACAGTGACAAGATAGCTGGAGATCTTGAGGTAATTGTTGTTATGGATGCAAACACGGAGGCCAACAAGGAAGAGATGAATGAAGTTACGGCTGATAAAAAGGGTAATGCAAGCATTCATATACAATCAGTGTTTATCTGTTATTTTCTTGTCGGTGTTTCTAAATGATGTAGCTTTCTTTTACAGAATCTGAGAATAGCTTAGTCCAAGTAGACAAAGAAGAAGAAACGTTGCAGGCCATCTGTGAGGAAGGTCCGAAGAAGAATGACAATGATCAGGAGATTGGAGATCTTGTGATATATGTTGATGTTAGTGATATTCCTCTCTTGGAATCTGCAATCACTGAGACACACAATGATGATAATGGTATGCAACTAGTATTATAAATAACTACCCTTAACCATTTTTCTTGTTTACATTTCTAAATCAAATCTTCTTTCTTTCGCAGAGTCCAAGAACGTTCTAGCTATTGATAGGTCAGTAGACCAACAAGAAACAGAACATGCAATTCAGGAGAATGATGCTGAGCCAGAGACAAAGGTGAACCAAACCGATAGTGATGCTGGTGATTCAAAAACCAAACAGGCAATTCAGGAGAATGACTCTGAACCTGAGAAGATCAACAATTTTGATGAAGAGACAATGGTGGACCAAACCGACAGTGATTCCGAAACAGAACCGGAAGAAAATCATTCTGGTGTTGACTCAGACGGCACTATCTCTGAAGCTGATTCGAACCAAGCCGTAGTGGGATCTGATATTGCGGATGAAGAGATGACTCTTTCGGGATCAGAAGGCTCTGCTGCTACTGCTCCAAATTCACCTCCTCGTCTTGAAGAGGCTAAAGTCATCAAAACAACTCTGGTATCTCCATTTGCAGTAGAATCAATCTCAACTCAATTCCCAAGACCAAGCAAATCAACAACTCCATTAAAGAACTCGCCTCTGAAGCTGGTCAATGAGAACAAGGAGAACAACATGGAGATGATGATGATGAATGTTAACAACAATGAGAATGGAGAGAGCAAAGGCGAGGAGGGTAAGAAGAAGAAGAAGGTGACAATCGATGAAGAGAACTTGAAAAATACGAGCATAAGGCAACTGGAGAAGATGGTGAAGGAACTTTCTATAAAGACCAGTAACAGAACTGCGTTGCAGGTATTGCCTGGGAATAATAAGACTGCAGAGTAGCGAGGGAGACTCAAATGTGCTTTGTCTTTCTTTTGTTGTTCTTCTTGTTGTCTCAGACAGATAAACAAAAAGTGTTGTTCCCTTTGGTTTGAATAAAAAACACTCAATTTGGAAAGAGATCTTTTGTTTAAATGTGTTGCAATGTGTTGATTTTATTACAAAATAATAAGCTCAAAATACTCTTTTAAGTTCTGGTTCTTGGAAATTCCCAAATTGTTTTTAAAGAGCTGTTCTAGGGTTTTCTCCGATCATGGCTCCTGAATCGACGGTGAAACAAGCTTCGACGACGGATATGGTGAATTCTTCTCTAATGGAAGAGCACAAAGTCGAAGAGGAAGAAGAAGACGGAGGCAGTGATATCGACAGAAGGTATAAATACGTGCCAGGACCAGAACCGGAGTGGGATGTGGACAGCTACGATGGTCGTGAATACGAATCCGATCCTGAAGATCGTCAAATTTTCTCCGATGAGGATGAGTATAATGAATACCGTATCCGCAAGCGTCAGGCTTTCGCCAGTAAGGTATAACGATTTTCTTTTGTTTTTCTTGTAAAATTTTCATCGATTTGGTTTTGGATTGAGAATTATCCTCAGTTTTGTGTAACTTGTAGGGTTTTATTCCTGAACCTTTGAGTGGAATCTACCCAATTAAGTATCTGGATGAAATAGCGTATCGTAACATGACTGCTCGGGAGTTGATGACAAATCTTGCGAACTTGTGTGTTAAGAAATTAAACGATGAGAAGGTTAGTGATTTGGGCGAGATTAGTGATTCACACAAATGAATTTACAACGTTTCATTTTGGATTCATTAAATTTGGGTTGTTGATTCTTTCATAGGGACAGACTGTGGAATTGGTAGAGATTGTCAGAGTTATTGACTCAGGAGGATTTAGATGGTATTCATATATAACGTTTATGGCTCGAGAGTATCCTAATGGACCTCTTGTGGAGTACCAAGCCAAAGTCATGAACTATGCAGGAAACGAGAAACCTCCTTTCCCGATACTTTGCAGACCAAGTCCTAAACTCTCTGTTTAGACTTGCATTTTAGGTATGATATCTTTCTTTGTGTTTTGCAGTCTCTAAGTATGTGATGTGTAGTGTAAATGTGTCAGTTTTGATATCTCTTGTTGTTGACTCCTAAATTGCAGATTGGGTTTGTTGACGCCTAGCTAACCAAGGCTCAGATGCAATGAGGTTGTAGTTTTAGGCTTTATTATATTAAGTGTTAAGTGTAGTCAACTTTGGGACCTATATATGTGACCTATGACTATAATTCTGTTGTACTTTTAATGGTTGATGTATCATTGAGACTATGTTCAAATAATGCATACTAAGAAGATTTGCCATATACTTTAACTAGTACTGTAACATGTACAAGTCAAAGGAAGCTTACAACAAATAGAGTCAATTATTAAAAATTTAAGAAATACTAGTCTGGCAAGCCATAGATTAGAGTCGATAAAAACAACAATAATAACGATAATTACATCCATAAAAATAATAATAAATTATTTACCATCTTCACAAGATAATTAAATATGTTTTTATTTTAAAACTTATAATTAGTTAACCAATTCACTCACGTAAAAGATAGGACAAGTCTTTTTGATGATAATTCTTGCATATCCGTTGAATCCCCATTTTGTCCCCCACGTGTTTTGGACAATGAAAAACAATTTGCTATCTTTTGTTGTACCAAAACCCACAATGATCAAAGCGTGCCTTTCCATATTTTCTTTTGGTTCAGGCAGAACATAGATCCCCTTGAACTGTTTCACATAAACAATCATAAATAAATTTTATCGGTTAATAGCCGTTGTATTGATGGATAGTTTTATTCTATACAAATACAAACTATACATTTCTTTAGTTACCTCATAAACTTGACGAAATATTCCACATAAATCAACACTTATACCAATAGGACCTTGAGTGAGTAGTAATCCTCGGATTTCCTCCGGAGTCGCGTTGGGTTTGGTAATAAAACTTGCCTTTATTTTATACATCTGCTAAACATATATAAAAAATCACACATATATAGTATGTGGAAACGCTTGTCACTTTGTTTTTTTTTTCCTAAACAGGATATTAGAAACAAACTATATGCACAAAGAGCTAAAAATGCATGTAACATATAGAAAAAGTATATCCTTCTTTATTATAAACGAATGGAAACCTGTGTGCCATAATCTCTTTCAATTCCTTTCTCGAAAATGTAGTCAATAGCTCTCTTTAATGAAGTAACAGCCAAACTTTTTTTGTCTAACTTGTTATTGTTCTCTGCTTCTTTCTTCCCAAGTATCACATGTTGACAAGTGATTTGATTGATAAGGTCTTCTGCTCAGCAATTGCGGTAATGTTCATGTTGTAGTAAAATTGCAAGATTCTAACTAGAGCCCAAGCCCAACAATCGTCTGCAATGTACAAAAATATATTAGCATTGTTAACTCTATTCTATATAATACATCTAGTATATTTTGGAATAAGAAAATAAATAATTGATACCTTCTTTTTGCTCTACAATTCTCTGTAGCAAATGCTTATGTGTACGAGTCCAACAGAAATCGATACGACTACCATCCCCATAATCCTATACAACATAGATAATTTTTAGACATATAAACAAAATAATATTCTTAACATTCCAATAACCAAAAAAAAGAGTATAAAACTAAAATTATAAACGTCACTTTTGGAATTGGAAATTCCTCGACTGATTCTGCTCTTTCACCATCTTGTTGTGTTTTCTTCGCTTGTTCACGTTGAGCTTCAACATCTAGCTTGCGTTGGTTTGGTATATTTTTTCCTTTGCCTTTCCCTCCCCCGGTTCCAATGCCACCAAAACCACCATTGTAGTCTTCCATTTCTGTTGAATATAGATTCATTAAAGTTTAAAACTAATCAACCGTGATCTTAGCTATAAAACAGATAAAAACAACAACAAAAAAATAGAACTTTATTTATAATAGCTAAAATGATTTAAGATTCAATCATATGATCAGCAATTATAAACATATTTTTCAAAATCATTTAGAAATTGTATTAACAAGTTCGATGATGTATATGAGATCATGTTTCTTTTTGAACAAGTTATTAATTTGCAAGGGAAGACAAATGAGAAACCCATTTTTCGATGAAAAGAGATACAGAAATCTTGTTTACAACACTCGAAGCACCACCGATCTTGAAATACATAAATCTTACACCCATAGAAGTTTTGACAAAAAAAAAAATGAGAAAAGATGATACCTTTGCGGAGAAGTTAAAGACATGCACTAATGAGCAAGAGAGAGGGTTATTTATTAATCAAAACGAAGGAGAAAACCTCAAAACTCAAACTTAAAGTTGTGAAAAACTGACTAGAATTCTATGAACTTTACAGCTATCTTTGATAAACCTTACTAATGTTGGATAAAATGAGGGTAATTACGTATTTTATGATTTACGAATGCATTTAAGTTTATCAAAGCTGTACCCACTATCGTTTTACTAATAGTAACCTTTTGTTTGACTAACAATCTCAATAGTTTCCCTCTATCTTTCATTTTTCCCTAAAGAAGTATCACTCTCTTTCTTCTCTGTTTATCTTTTTCTCGACCTGATTCAGTTCAATCATACGGGAACCTTATGGGCCTTAATGGTTTAATGACAGTTTGGGCTTGTAAATATTCTAGTTCTTGGCTTTTACTGTTTCTTTGGATCCTTTGCGCAATAAGATTGATTCGTCTATCCTTTTCTCTGCCTGGTTCCACTATACACAATTAGTAAGTACTAAGTACTTAATCAAAAATCTAAACCGAACTAACATTCTTTAAAGTGTTTGGTACTACTGTTTTAAAAACTAAGGCAAAACTAAACCTAAACCTTTTTTTTTTGAAAGAACTAAACTCTAGACTTGCATAATTGCAGCCAACATAAATTAAGCAAAGCATAAGAAACCATATATGAGTTGATCATGGGAGGTTTGACTCAGCTTTAAGTATCTACAAAACTTTGGAGATCAACATCGAAGAACTTATCTACAAAATCAACGATCGATTTTCATAGCGAAACAAGGCTTTGAGCCACTTAACTGGATAGATGTTCAACCTATGTATTGATGGAATATCTTAATGTGAACCCTAGCTCTATATTCATTTTCATATAGTCTTGAAAAGAAAAAATAATGAACATCGGCCAACTCGTGTACTATGTTTCGAGAACTTTTTTAATGGTCGAAAAGTTTTAAAGAAAACTCTGTTATATTTAATTTTTTTTTGGTAAGCTGTTAAATTTAACTTATCATTCATCAACTTAATATGATTTTTTTCTTACCAAAACACCAAACCAATCCCGAAAAAGTTTCCAATATTTAACAATTGAAGTTCTGTTCCACTTGTTGTATACATTTTGTAAACCGGACTGGATTACATCGCATAACCGAAAATCCCACTCAATAACCGTTCCATAATCTACCGCGACACGTTTCCTTCGCAGGGAAATAACCAAAAAGGCAAACACTTCACAACCCTAATTACTTACCTAGTACCTGAAAGAATATGCGGAATTGTATTAAAGATTAAGAGAGTTATGAAGAACAAGAGAGTTTGTATGTGAGAGAATATGAGACCAAATCATATTGATAGAATTAGATAGTAACCTTTGTGTGTTTACAATGCTTTTAAAGACACACAAAGAGAATATGGCTGTTTACAATTAACGTAAGACTGAAAGAGACATAAGAGAAGAGGTTCCTTGGTCTTGGTGATGAGAGTGACTGGTCATTGGTTGACCTTGTTGCTAAAGACACTCGTGAGTCCTCTTCAACGGCTACAAGAGATATTTGTGTGCCTTCACCTCTTCTAGAAGCTCTTCATAGACTTCTCATATGTTCGGCCCACTCTCTTGTAGTACATATCCAATACTAGGCCTTTCTTATTTGAGTCTTGATCAATACTCCCCCTCAAGCGCAAGACTTATGCAAGAGTCTAAGCTTGGAACACATGATTCATCACCTCATTAAAAACCTTAGTAAAGAAAACCACATGGGAGAAACTTTACTAAGGGAAAAAGAGTGTGATGTCCATGGTTAGAGAACATGAGATCAAGAGTGAGATAGATCCACAAGTCCTAATTTGCCATGTATGAAGTTGCAAACTTTGAGACTTGCGGCTTTGGTGAAGATATCCGCCAACTGATCTTCACTTCTTGTATAACACGGTAGTGTGACTCCTTCGATGATCTTCTCTCGGACTTTATGACAATCGACTTCAATATGCTTGGTTCTCTCATGAAACACCGAATTTGAGGCTATGTATATTGCTGCCTTGTTGTCACAATGCATGGTGATAGGCATGTGTTGTTCAATGCCAACATCTTTAAGAAGAGCTTTAAGCCAAGTGAGTTCGTTGGTGAGCTTTCTCATTGCTCTATACTCCGATTCTGCACTCGAACATGAGACCACCTTCTGTTTCTTTGTCTTCCAAGTTGCAAGGTTACCTCCAATGAACGTACAATAACCAGTTGTAGATCTTCTATCTCCTCTATCACCCGCATAGTCCGCATCGCAATATCCCACTATCTCGGTGCTTGAGTTCTTTCCCATCCATATGCCTTGTCCGGAGCTGCCTTTGAGATACCTTAGTATTCTCTCCACCATGTTCCAATGATACACCATCGGGACTTTCATGTGTTGACTAACCTGATTTACCGCAAAACAAATGTCAGGTCTTGTGTTTGTCAAATAGATCAACTTACCTACAAGTTTGCGATAGAGAGGTGCATCGCCAAACTTCTCATCTTCTTTCTCCCCCTTTCGATTGACCTTGTAGCCATCTTCAAGTGGAGTGCGAGCCGGTTTAGCGTCCATAAAACCTGTCTCATTCAACAAGTCAAGAGTGTATTTGCGTTGTGATAGAAAGAGTCCAGCATTAGAGCGACACACTTCAATTCCTAGGAAGTATTTGAGTTCACCAAGATCTTTAATATCAAAACAAGATTTAAGAAAAGTCTTGGTAGAGTCTATACCGTCTTTGTTGTCTCCGGTGATGATAAGATCATCAACATAGATGAGAACAACGACAATACCTTGAGGACTTTGTAATGTAAACAAAGTGTGATCGGACTCGGACTTCTTGAATCCATGATCTTTAAGAGTTCGGCTGAGCTTGTGGTACCATGCACGTGGAGATTGTTTAAGACCATAGATAGCTTTGCGTAGTCTCAACACTTTATCACATGGAATGGTATCTTCTAGACCGGGTGGAGGCGTCATATACACATCATCTTCAAGTTCGCCTTGGAGAAATGCATTCTTGACATCCATTTGCCATAGTCCCCATGATAAATTTGTTGCTAAGGCAAGAACCACTCTCACCGTGTGTAGCTTAGCCACCGGAGCAAAAGTCTCCATGTAGTCGGAGCCATATGTTTGCGTGAACCCCCGAGCCACCAAGCGAGTTTTATATCTCTCGATATCTCCATTACTCTTATACTTGATTGTGAATACCCACCTTGAGCTCACTGTTTTCTTTCCTTTAGGTAAGTCATCTTCATCCCAAGTATGATTTCGTTTCATAGCGTTTATCTCATCGGCTATCGCATCCCTCCATTCCTTGACTTCCATTGCCTCTTCATATGTTTGAGGAATCCGATGCTCAGAAATCTTGGAGAGAAACGCTTGATGATCTAGAGGTACAAGGGCAAGAGAACATGTCGCTTGGAAAGGATGAGCTACCGCATTAGAGTTGAAGAATTCCTTCTTGCGTCGAATGCGTGTACTCCTTCTAAGAGGTGGTGGAGGTGGAAGAACTTGTGTACGTTCTTCATCTTCACTTGAGTCATCTTGGATTTCTTGAACATGTTCAGAGTGTTCTTGTGTGTTTGGAGGATCTTCTTGCACGTGTGTAAGATTTTCTTGATGTTGTAGGGACACCTCCTCATTCTCTTGATTCAAGTCTTCTTGATCTTGTGTCATCTCCGGTTGATGTTGAGTTGTCGAAGTTGAGTCATTGCCCAAATGATCCAATAGAAACTTTAGAGTTGCAACACGATCGGAGGTGGAATGAGTAAGATCTTTTAGGTTCTCCCAATCCTTCTTGTTGTTGTAGTCTTGGTTTTCAAGAAACTTGACATCTCGGGATATAAATGTGCGGTTCTTGGTTGGATCAAAGCATTTATATCCTTTTTGAGTAGTTGAGTAGCCAAGAAACATACACTTAGTGCTCTTCGCATCTAGCTTGCTTCTTTGTTCTCCGGGTATCAAAACAAAACATACACAACCAAACACTCGTAAGTGATCAATGAACGGTTTAATATTGTTAAGTACCTCGAAGGGAGATAAGTCACTTAAGACTTTAGTTGGTGTTCGATTGATAAGGTAGCACGCGGTTAAGACCGCATCACCCCAAAATCTCTTTGGAACACTTGTATGAAACATCATTGACCGCGCCACCTCCATGAGATGTCGGTTCTTTCTCTCCGCCACTCCATTTTGTTGTGGTGTGTACGGGCAACTTGTTTGGTGTATTATTCCACGTTTGGCTAGATGATCTCGAAACTTTTGGCTTGTGTATTCTCCTCCATTATCGGTCCTAAACACTTTAATCTTTGCATTAAATTGATTAGTGACATAGGTTTCAAAGTTAGTGAAAGCTTCAAACACTCTATCTTTTGAGGGTAATAGTGTTATCCAAGTGTACTTTGATTTCTCATCAATAAATGTGACAAAATATTTGTTGTTGTCTCTAGAAACACATGGTGAGGTCCAAACATCCGAATGAACTAGATCAAAACATTTCTCATAGATAGTAAGAGATTTAGGAAAAACCGATTTGCAATGTTTACCAAGAATACAAGCCTCACAACTTGTATGATCAAAAGAAATATTTGGTAACATGAGTTTAAGAGCTCTAGTATGAGGATGACCTAGCCTAGCATGCCACAAAGTATTAAAAGAGATGCCTAAATGTGACTTAGAGGAAAAACAGCTAGAAGAGTTTGGTGACAAGTCTTCAAGAACATAGAGTTCTCCTTTTGAACCACCTTCTCCAATAACTTTTCCCGTCTCAATATCCTGAAAATACACATCATTAGGGCCAAAAATCGCATAACAATTTAAGTCTCTAGTGGTCCTTTTCACGGATAATAAGTTAGATGTGAACTTAGGCATAAAGAAAGCTTTTGAATCTTTGTTAAACAATTTCAAGTTTCCTATCCCTTCAATTGGAACTTTGTCACCATTAGCAATAATAACATGTCCTAGAGCTGGTTCTATGTTATCAAGAAGATTAGAGTTACTAATCATATGATGAGAAGCACCCGAGTCTATCACAATTGAACTACTAGATGTTTGTGATGAGAAAGTGATACCGGATTCTTTGAGTGAAGCAATGGACTTGATGAGTGCTTCCAAGTCCGACTTCCTCACATAGTCTCCGAATGATGTGGATGTCTCTCCTTTCGATGACCCGGCTTGACTTTGCTCCTCATGAGTTTCTTGAGAGAGATGAGCTCTTGAGTCTTTGAACTTGGCGGGCTTGAGGTGTGGATGTAGCAACCAACATTTGTCTTTGGTGTGGCCCTTCTTCTTACAATGATCACAAGTCAACAGTTTTCTATCCTCATTCTTGTACACACCTTTGTTCGCCACTACTTCTCCTTTGTTAGCCGTGATGAGTTCACTTTTTCCACCAAATAGCCCGGTTGATCCTTGCTCTTTCTGAATCTTAGAACACACCTCATCAAGACTTGGTAACTTCTCCGACCTAAGCAAGTGTTTAATTAGGTCATTGTACCCTGGATTTAAGGTGAGAAGGAGTCCAAACACCTTGTCTTGCTCACGCCTTTCGTGGAGAATCTTCGGGTCAAGCGTTCCCGGCCTCAAGCTCTCAAGTTCAGACCATAAGGACCTGAACTTACCAAAGTGTTTAGTAAACTCTAAGTCTTCTTGACTTAGTTCGTTAATCGCCTTCTTCACTTCAAACACGCGGGTCAAATTCGATTCGTTCCCATACACGTTTTTAAGTGTATCCCACAACTCTTTTGCTGTCTCACAGTAAGAGTATCCCTCTAGAATAGAGGTTTCAAGAGAGTTTTGAAGAAGAGCAAGGACAGCTTGATCCTCTTGGAACCATTTTTCTTCCTCGGGAGATATAGTCTCCGTTTCTTCTTCTTCTTTGGCTTCTTTTGGAGCTTTAGATGAGATTACATGGCTCCAAAGCCCACGACCACACAACACCGTTTTTGTTGTTCTTGACCAAGTTAGGTAGTTTCCCCCTTGAAGTATCACCGTAGTAATCATCTTTTGAGAAGTCTCCATGATTCAAGCACAAACGGACTGATGAATAAAGCTATTATCTGTTGGTTAAAAGAGATGAAGCTAGAGAATGATGAAGAGATTTCGAGAAAATGAAGAATAGAATGAGAATAGAAGATTTATAAGCATAAAGACATGATCTTATGCTCTGATACCATGAAAGAATATGCGGAATTGTATTAAAGATTAAGAGAGTTATGAAGAACAAGAGAGTTTGTATGTGAGAGAATATGAGACCAAATCATATTGATAGAATTAGATAGTAACCTTTGTGTGTTTACAATGCTTTTAAAGACACACAAAGAGAATATGGCTGTTTACAATTAACGTAAGACTGAAAGAGACATAAGAGAAGAGGTTCCTTGGTCTTGGTGATGAGAGTGACTGGTCATTGGTTGACCTTGTTGCTAAAGACACTCGTGAGTCCTCTTCAACGGCTACAAGAGATATTTGTGTGCCTTCACCTCTTCTAGAAGCTCTTCATAGACTTCTCATATGTTCGGCCCACTCTCTTGTAGTACATATCCAATACTAGGCCTTTCTTATTTGAGTCTTGATCAATAACCTACATCGATCTTGTCGCACTGTTGAGATAGAGTCTTGAATTGCCAAATCGTGTTCTAGGGTTCCTTCGTTTTTTTCCGGCGATGACATCGACCAACAACGAATTAACATTTGTCCTCTACGTGTTTTGGACAATGAAAAACAATTTGTCAATCTTTTGTTGTACCGTAACCAACAATGATCAAAGCATGTCTCTCCCATACCTGATACCTTCTTCCGGTTTAGGCAGAATATAGATCTCCTTAAATTGTTTCACATAAGCAATCATAATTAAACTATATTGGTTAATACTATTGAATAGCTTTTTATATATAATTTCAGTTTTTATTTATACTTACCTCTTCGATGCGAAAAAATATTCCACGTACATTAACACTAATACCAATATAATCAGTAGTACGTAATCCTCGAATTTCCTCAGGAGTCGCGTGGGTTTGGTAAGAAATCTTGTCTTGATTTTACAAATCTGCAAAACATGCATAAAATCTACATTAAGTCAAAACACTTAAACTTGTTAGCAAACAAGGAATTTAGAATCTAACTATTATGCACAAAGAGAAACACATGCTTGTAGTAAAATACTCTTTTTAAGTTCCGGTTCCTTGAAATTCTCAAATTGTTTTTAAGATCTGATCTAGGGTTTTCTCCGATCATGGCTCCTGAATCGATCAAGGAAGAGATGGAGATACAAGCTTCGACGACGAAAATGATGAACTCTTCGCTCATGGAGGAGCACAAAGTCGAAGAGGAAGAAGACGACGACGAAGGCAGCGATATCGACAGAAGATATAAATACGTGCCAGAACCAGAACCGGAGTGGGATGTGGACAGCTACGATGGTCGTGAATACGAGACAGATCCTGAAGATCGTCAGTTTTTCTCCGACGAAGACAGTTATCAAGAATTTCGTACCCGCAAGCGTCAGGCTATCGAGAGTAAGGTAACGATTTTTTTTTGTGGTTTTTCTTGTAAAAATTTCGCCGATTATATTAGGTTTGAGAACAATTTTTTGTAATTTTGTAGGGTTTTCTTCCAGAACCTTTGAGTGGGACTTACCCAATCCAAGATCTTGAAGAAGTAGCGTATCGTAATATGACCGCTCGAGAGTTGAATACAGATCTTGCTAACTTGTGTGTTAAGAAATTAAACGATGAGAAGGTTAGTGATTAATTAGTGATTCACACTTATGAATCCAAAACTTTTCATTTTGGATTCATTAAATTTGGGTTGTTGATTCTATCATATAGGGAACGACTGTGGAATTGGTAGAGATTGTAAGAGTTATTGAATTAGGAGGAGCTACATGGAATTCTTATATAACGTTTATGGCTCGTGAGTATCCCAATGGACCTCTTGTTGAGTACCATGCCAAAGTCATGAGTTATGTAGGACAGGAGAAACCTCCTTTCCCTATTCTCTGCAGACCAAGTCCTAAACTCTCTGTTTAGACTTGCATTTGAGGTATGATATCATTCTTTGTGTGTTGTAGTCATTTAAGTATATGATGTGTAAAGTGTAATGTGTTAGTTTTGATTAGATCTCATGGGATTATTGACTTTAATCTTTCTTTCTAAATTGCAGATTGGATATGTTGACGCCTAGCTAACCAAGCTTCAGATGCATTGAGGTTATAGTTTTAAGCTTTATGTTAAGTGTTAGGTGTAATCAAGTGTGGGACCTATATATGTGACCTATGAGTCTATGACTATAATATTTTGTTGTGCCTTTAATGGTTATCAATGAGTTTATGTTCGACTCATGGTAAAGAAGATTTGCCATATACTTCAACTAGTGTAAAAAGTACAAGTCAACGGAAACTTGCAATATTAGAGTCAATTAAAAAAAAAATCAGAAATACACAGTCGATAAAAACAACAATAATAACGATAATTACATCCATAAAAATAATAATAAATTATTTACCATCTTCACAAGATAATTAAATATGTTTTATTTTTAAACTTATACTAATTAGTTAACCAAACCACTCACGTAAAAGATAGGACAAGTCTTTTTGATGATAATTCTTGCATATCCGTTGAATCCCCATTTTGTCCCCCACGTTTCATTTTCATATAGTCAACTCGTCAACTATGAAAAGAAAAAAATATGAACATCGGCCAACTCGTCAACTATGTTTCGAGAACTTTTTTCATGGTCGAAAAGTTTGAAACAAAACTCTCTGTTATATTTTTTCTTGCCAAAATACCAAACCAATCCCGATAAAATTTAAAATATCTTACAATTGAAGTTTTTTGTTCCACTTTGGTGTATACATTTTGTAAACCGGACTGGATTACATCACATAACCGAATATCCCACTCAATAACCGTTCCATAATCTACCGGGACACGTTTCCTTCGCAGGGAAATAGCCAAAAAGGCAAACACGATGTCACAACCCTAATTAGTTACCTAGTACCTACATCGATCTTGTCGCACTGTTGAGATAGAATCTTGAATTGCCAAATCGTGTTCTAGGGTTCCTTCGTTTTTTCCGGCGATGACATCGACCAACAATGAATTAACTGTTTCCATGATGGGTACATCGACCAAGGAGGAGGTTGTCTCTAAAGTCGACGAGGAAGACGACGATAGTAGCAGCGACAGCGATATGGATTACGGTAGCGACAGCGAGTGGGCTGGGTATAACGTGTTAGCGGAAACTGAACCAGAGTGGGACGTCGACAGCTTTGACGGTCACGAGTTTAAAATCAATCCCAGGGTTCGTCAAATGTACCGCAGCCAGGAACTTTATGACAAATACTACAACAACAGGCTCAAGGCTTTCGAGAATAAGGTACAATTTGTTTAATTCTTTTCTTGTAACCATTGGCATATCTGTATAAGCCTCTTCTTTTCTCTTATCAGTTGCTATTTGTTTTGCTGAATATAGATGCACCAATAGATTTGTGTATGCCTGCCTTTGTTGTCCAAGTTGGTTTTTTATTAAATCAGTAAAAAATATGAAAACAAATGTCTTTTGTTTGTTTTAGGGTTTTCTTTCTGATCATCTGAATGGAATCTATGATGTTTATCTAGACGAAAAAATGGATGGCTACAACAGTACTAGGGATTTCATGGCAGAGCTTGCTAATGTGTGTGTTAAGAAACACAACGAGACCAAGGTTCGTGAGTCGAAAGAATTACTTTTTATTTTTTTTGAAGAAATTTCGTATTTTGGTTTATTTGGAATTTTATACATTTTTTTTCACAGGGAAATACTTTGGAATTGGTAAATGTTGTGAGAGCTACTGAAAGGGGAGCAGCTACATGGAGGTTGTACATCACTTTTATGGCTCGAGAGTTTCCTGATGGGCCTCTTGTTGAGTACCAAGCCAAGGTAATAAAGTTCTTAGGGGTCAAGGATCCTTTCCCAGTTCTCTGCAGAGCAGCTCCTAAACCAGGAATCTAAATCTATATTAATTTAAAGTTTATTTAAAGGTATATGTGTAACTCTTCTTTGTTGTTTATTGTGTCAAACTCATGAGATCTCTGAAGGGATTATGTACTGTCTTTTCTTTTTAACTTGTAATCTTTGCGGATTGTATATATGTATTGTTGACGAAGGCTAAGATGCATCGAAGTTATAAAAGATTAAAATTTGACAGATGATGAGAGGATGAACAAAATAGTGAATTGCGTAATAATATAATACTAGGCCAGCTAATATTGTTTTATTGGAAAATTATATTAAATATCCTTTATATTGTAATGATAATATATAGGAATTTATAGTTTAATCATGCCATTAGCGCTGATTTTTTTTACTAGAGATCATTTTCTAATTCATTAAGTATTGTTTAATTAGTTCTTGAATTTTTCAAAGAATATTTGTATATTGTTCAGATAGTTAGTAATAAACTAGAATATGTGTTAAGTGTCTTTCATAACAAAGGCTAATGTTGGAAGCTATATAAGATCATTTGCACTTCTCAATATGATCTTATTGGGGAAGTTATGAAGACTGTTTTGATGTTATCATATTATTTCCTTTGTTTTAGTAGTTGAATGTGGAGTGACTTTAGTTTCAGTTGTAATATCTAAGTTAGAAAAGTTGCTTGCCTTCTCACTTTGGTTTCTCCAGTGTAACGCTGTAATGTTTTATGTTTGTAGTATATATCAAAAGAACCTTTTTGGGAAAAAAAACTAGAATATGTTAAGTAGGTGACATTGGTAGCTACTAGAGTTGTTTGTTTCTTCAGTACGTCTGATCTAATTGTACATTTCTTTGCACCTGAAAGGCTGTAGCATGTGCATATCATTATCAAACCTCAAAACATGAATTAAACTTGTGCCTTTTCTCACAAGGCTTCTTCCTCTCTAAATATTTTGTAGCAAGCATTTTTATATGAATACTAGATTTTAATCCGCGGTACACCGCGGAAACAATTTATTTTTTAAGGGTAGTATACATAAAAGTTTGCAAATTGTATCTATCTATAAAATATTTTTATTTTATAGTTTACAATTGTTATTAAGTAACGTCCTATCAAACCCGTCCCACTAACCAGTCCGTAAAAAAACCATTTATTTTATTAATGTTGATCTTATTTATGATATGTTTATGAATTATTGTCTAAATATTTTGTAATTTTGTAGTAATTAAATGCTATCAAATATCTCTGCGCTTTGATGATTATAATCGAATTGTTATAATTATGAAGAAAAGCAATATCAAAAATGATAATTTTGTAGTAATTAAATGATATTAAATATTTTTGAAGTTTTATTTTATTAACTAATCGTGTAGTTAATGTGGAGAGATTTAGGGAAGATTGTTAAATGTCAAATTTTTAATTCGAAGATTTTTTTTCTAATTATCAAAAACAAACATTAAAATCCAATGGCAACCATTGTAAATAAGTTCCAACTACATGATTTATTTCACAAAATAGTTGCAAAAATGTATATGTAGATATTCTTTTAGTAATTAGTTTAGACGAAGGGGTTGTTGGACCGTAGCCTTAAAACTCTATAGTTAGCTTTTCAGTGAGAAGGCAAGTAATATTTTACAATTCTGTTCCACTTGGCACTGATAATTGTTGGTGTATACATTTTGTTAACCGGACTGGATTGTATCACATAACCGGGTCAAAATTGTAAGTATCATAATTCTACTGGGTCAAAAATTACTCTTTTAATTTATTTCGCAAGGAAATAAGTCAATAACCAAAGATGATGTCACAGCCCTAATTACTTACCAACATCGATCTTGACAAAAATTCTGAATTGCCAAATCGTGTCCTAGGGTTCCTTAATTTTCTTTCCCCGGCGATGACTCCCACACCGATCATTGAATTAACGGCAGACCGTGGCTCCATGATGAGTTCATCGGTCACGGAGGAGGTTATCTCTAAAGTCGACGAGGATAGCAGCAGCGACAGCGATATGGATGACGGCAGCGACAGCGAGTGGGCTGGGTATAACGTGTTAGCGGAAACTGAACCAGAGTGGGACGTCGACAGCTTTGATGGTCACGAATTTAAAATCAATCCCAGGGTTCGTAAGATGTACGGACGTCACCAGCAACATTATGACGAATACTACAATGACAGGCTCGAGGCTTTCAAGAGTAAGGTATAATCAAAACTGTTTATTCTTTTCTTGTAACCGTTGGTATATCTGTTTAAGTTAACCTCTTCACTTATTAATTTTGTCGTATCAGTTGCAAAATCATTCTGCCTTTTTAGCTGAATATATATGCACCAATAGATTTGTCTATGCCTGTCTAGTTAGTTGTCGAAGTTGGCTTTTATTAAATCAGTAAATAAATATGAAAACAAATCTCTTTTGTATGTTTTAGGGTTTTCTTCCTGATACCTTGAACGGAATCGACGATGTTGATCTAGACGGTAAAATGGATGGCTACAACAGTACTAGGGATTTCATGGCAGAGCTTGCTAATGTGTGTGTTAAGAAACACAACGAGACCAAGGTGAGTGAGAAGTTTTGTTTTGTTTTTTTCTTAAGATATGAATTTTGGTTTTTGGATTTATTTTTGAGTTTTATATATTTTTCACAGGGAACGACTTTAGAGTTGGTAAATGTTGCGAGAGTTACTGCAAGGGGAGCAGCTACATGGAGGTTGTACATCACTTTTATGGCTCGAGAGTTTTCTGATGGGCCTCTTGTTGAGTACCAAGCCAAGGTAATAGTCTTCTTAGGGGATGAGGAACGTCCTGTCCCAGTTCTCTGCAGGCCAAGTCCTAAACCAGGAACCGAAATCTATATTAATTTAAAGGTGCATATATGTATAAGTAGTCTTCTTTGTTGTTTACCGAGTCAAACTCTGGGCGGATTATTGTCTGTTTATTGTCTTGTAACTTATAATCTTTCTGCCTAACTTGTAGACTGTATGTATCGTTGACGCTAGGGAAGGGTAAGACGCATTGATCAAAAGATTAATTGAAAACCATTTTCGCCTTCAGGTTACTACAAAGAAGATAATGAACATATTATTGTTGCTTCCTAGGGATTTTTCAGGGATTTATACCAGATTACGCAAACGGAATCTACAATTTTGGTAGTCTCGAAGCACCCATCGGGTAAAAACAGGACTACTAGAGATGAGTTAGTTGACACATATATCTGGCTTCCTTGTGCGTTAGGAAACTCCACGAGGACAAGGTAAGTGACAATATGTGTATGATTTTTGGAAGAAAGATATTAGTTCGATTAGAATCACTGAATCACATCATATGATGATCCTTCATACTTGTCACTTACCTTATCTTAATTTTGAATTCTCTCGGTGGACAATGAATAATTTTTGCATAACGTGCAGTGAACATATATACTTACAGGCATTATCATCTCAGCCAACTTCATTTCTCCGGTTTAAGTTCATCCTCTCTTTTTATCCAACAGCTCGGTTTAAGTATTTTTAATTTTTCTTAAATTTGGTAGTTGATGTAAAAGCCAATTTGTTGGTTTGGTAGTTGGTACGATCATCAGTATTTATAAGCCATTTGGGCAACTAATAAAAAAAAACACAAATTTTATTCTCTTCATCATCAACTTCCATAATCAAATCTCTTGTTCATCATCTTCCATCATCAAATTTCTGTTCTTTGAGGTATTCATCTTCTGGACTGCGATATATCGTTCTTCGAATCTCATCTCAGTGATGGGATTCTATCTTCCATCCACAGATTTATTGTTACACATACTTTGATGGTTTTGTTAGATAGCGTTATATAGAAGTAATAGTTCAAATTTCAAAATTAGTCTTTGTAAGTAAAAAATGCTTCCATCAAAACTTAAAATCCATTGGTTCGGTAAATAAACGGGCGGGAATAGTTGTAGTTTATGTTTCTCTATTGGGCTTAATCCATTTAATCCCCAGGCCCATATATTATTACGTCACGAGAAATGGAGGAAGTAAATGGCATATCTGTAAATTACATGCAACAAGCATCATTAAATTTGGTGTCCGTAACGTATCGTCTAGTTGGGAATCCCAAATCAAATTCTAGGGTTTGTTCGTTTCTCCGACGACGATGACTACCAATAGTAGCTCCGATGTGACGGAAAAACAAGCTTCAGAAACGGATTTATTGGCGTACGATAAGGAAAAATTTAACTTTAAGTTTTCCCCGAATAGGGTGGACGAGGAAGACGACGGAGATACTGAAACCGAAGGCGAGAGCGAAAGTGAAGTAGGTGATGGAAGCGTGACGTATGGGGATTACAAAGTGATAGAAGACTTACCGAAACCGGATCCGGAGTGGGATGTGGACAGCTTTGATGGGCTCGAATACGAATCCGATCCTGAGCTTCGTGCCCGCTTCGCTAACGACAATGCTTACATGGAATACCGCGAAGTGAGGATCCAGGCTTTGGAGAATAGGGTAATGGAGTTTCTTGCTCACTAATTAACAAGATTGCCTTCAATTGTTTCTTTTCATAATCTTTATTTTTTTGTATGGATTTTTAGGGTTTTTTACCAGATCCATTCAATTTCATCGACGCTATTCAGAATCTAGATGGACCAGCTTATGATAACATGACTAATAGGGAGTACTTGGCGGGTCTGGCTTCCTCGTGCGTTAAGAAACTCAACGACCTTAAGGTCAGTACTCAGCAATTCAAGCTTTGTTTTCAGAATATTCTCAACTCTAATAATAATAAGATTGATCATTTGTCATCTTTCTTGCTTTCTTAGGCAAAGACTGTGGAATTTGTAAGTATTGTGAGAGCCACTACAACTGGTGGAGGAGCTAGTTGGAAGGTGTATATAACGTTTATGGCTCGGGAGTATCCCAATGGGCCTCTCATGGAGTATCAGGCTAAGGCCATGGATTTCGTTGGAGATCGATCTCCCGTTCCCATTCTCTGCAGACCAGCCCCTAAACCCCTAACACTTCCATAGGTAGGTCTTTCGTTGCTCAGTGGGAACAACTTAGAATTTGTGTTAACTTTGCTTATGGTAATATTGTCTTGTACTTTTGGAAGATTCTCTTGTCCTGAATTTCTGATATTTTGAAGCTAAATTGCAGATTGGGAATGTTGATGTTTGGTCTAGCTGAAGAACGATATGTATTGAAGTTAGGCTTCCAGTTATAATTAAGCTCCGAGTTGTATCTTGGTGGAACTTGGTTTATCTCAATGTTACCTGTGTAATGTGACCTAAAGCTGTAACTTTTTAAGTTGTGCCCCGTATAACTATGAAGTTTAATGGTTATTGAATTATGTTTTTTTATATATATATATATATATATATATTGATATGATAGTAAAGAATCAACTGCTTCACTCATAGCTATGTTGTTTGATAATATGATTATTGGTGTTAAAGACAAATAAAAAGAATATAATGTGGTCATTGTATAATATAAGTTGTTTGATTATCAACTTGGTGATGATCGATGGCATTTGAATTTCATTTGGATAATCAAGAGTATGTTTCTTAAAAAACAGTTGCAAATATGTTCCAAAAGAGTACTTGATTTAAGAATGGGAAATATGATTTAAGACAAAATAGTCATTGCAATTTTCAAATTTTAAAAAATAGTTTCCTAAACAACTAAGCTATAGGAGCCTTTCCCTTCTTCTTTTTGTCGTCAATCACTTCATCTAGATAAAACATATGACAAGTGTCAGTGATGATCATCCTACCTTCGCCATTAACTCTCCAAATGGTACCCCATGTGTTTTGCACAACAAAAAACAACTCATCTTCTTTAGTCATCCCATAAGCTACGATTGTAAGGGCATGTTTTGGTGCTCCATCTTTTGGCTTAGGGACCATGTAGATTCCCTGTAAAAACGATTGAAGAAAAATGAAGTTTTAGTTAGTTGCTAAATACAAAATATTGCATACTTGGAATCTAAGTTAATTCCTTAACTTACGTCCTTAAGTTTCCTAAGACCCACAGACATATCAATGGTTATGCCTACAGGACCTATATCCACCTTGTTGGCGATATCAATTGCCGTTGCATTTTGTACTTCATTAAACCTTCCTTTAATTGTAAACACTTTATCTCCTCCACCCTACAAAATATACATAAAACATTATCTTCATGCGTCAAGACTTTACATTAGTATATAAACATACGGACAAACAAATAAATAAATAAAGTATGTCTAAATATCTACCTTCTTCCTTCCATCAGCTTTTTCGATTCCTTTGAGAAATACATGGTCGAATGCTTTCTTCATAGAACCAACAGCCATATCCTCAGTTATCACTTTCTTCTGAGCATTAATCTCGTCTGCTTTCAACTTGACCTTTTCAGCAAAACTATCTATGTCCAGAAACATGTGTTGAGCAATAGGGCGATTCATGTTGTAGGTAAACTCCAATATTTTTCCCAAAACTAGAGCCCAACAAATAGCTGCACTTGAAAATAAAATTGAATCTTAGCAATCCTAACCAAATATAATTTCCTAAATCACAGTGTCTCTAGATTTTAAATTCAAATACATATATAAACCACAACACTCAAGCCATCACTTGGAATTCACATAACTAACTATGCACAAAAGTTTCAAGTTGGAATTGACGTATCATACCATGTATCTGCTCGATAATTTTACTAAGTAAAGCTCTGTGTGACTGACGCCAATCCTTGATAAGATAGCTGCCGTCACCAAAGACCTAATAAAAATGTAGCAAAGGCCAATGGTGAATGTAAAAGCTAAACTACAAACAAGAACTATAAATTAGAATATAATAATTTACCCCTAGTGGATGTTCATCAACTTGTGGAAGATCTTGTTGAGCTTTCTGGCGAGCTTCTGCTTCAGCTTTACGGCGAGCTTCTGCTTCAGCTTTGAGTTCATTTGGTACATTCTTTCCCTTGCCTTTTCCGCCTCCCGCACCGATACCACCAATTCCTCCCGCGCCAACATCACCACCACCATCTTCCTTTTCCATTATATTCCCCTTGAAACACAAAAAGCGAAGTTATTTACAGAGCTTTAGTTTTTCTCTCCGCAGGAAGGTCCCCATATTCATATATAACAAACTCTCCAAAAACAAAGCTCAGCATTGGAAAACGTATTAGAACAAAATATAATTAATTCTAAGCTTGTCTGAACAGATGTATATTTACTGAAATTCCTCTTCGGTTCTGTTTATCTACTAGCAGTACGTTTTCATGAATTAGTAGGAAACATTTCCTGTCTCCGGAATCCTCTTCTATATTCATCTAACATTTCCCAGCTCTTTCTATATCTATGACTATGAGAGAGTATATCTAATTATAGTAATCACACAATTCAACTGATTACTATCATTGCTCTGTTTTCTAAACCACTGATTTATGATTCTAACTATATCATTCTCAAATATCTAATGTGTTTTCCAAAGTATGCATACCACATATATAACTTATAGACTATATAGTCAAGCAGGTAACCATTCATTTATTCAAACATATAACATGTCAGAGAGTTTTAAAATAGTGCAACTTGTGCAGAAATTTCTAATCCTTGAAGTTTAATTTCCCTAATGTTCAGTCCATGTTTCGAAAATCCTGAAAAAAGTCACATCTGTAAAGTAAGCTTAACCAAAAAAGTAATTAATGAGTAATTGAGTATCTATTACGGACTAAAAAAGAAGAAAGGAAACTGTTTTGATTATGTCAAATAATTCGATAGAGCATATCATGTATATTAGTCATTACACTAACACACACATCTATTGAGTAATGTTATTTTTAATTACGATTTAAACGAAGTAAACAAAAATTACAACGACTAATTAACTATATTAAGAAAACCTAAGCTTTTGTTCTTTTACCATTCATAGATCTCAAAGAGGCATAGAAATAGCAGTCGATTTGCTACATTAAAGTAATTAAATTCACTCATCCCTTTCCATCTGAACAGATCTAAGAACATCAAGGAATGTCATCACCGTATATATCAATAAAACTAACAGAACCAAAAAAAAGTTGAGATTCAGAAAAATAACAAAACGCGTTCTACCAAGGACCCCATTTCGAGAACAAAGCTATTGTTCTTTGGTTCATGATAAAGCTTATTAATGTTTCAAAAAGAAGTAAAGAAAGTAGATAATCTTAGTAGTTTGTCTTTAATATACATCAAACCCTAAAAATCATGGAGCACCAAAATCCAAAAAAACAAACTTTTCAAAGAAACCCCAAATCTTGTAAGCTAGTTAATGTATTCTAAACCCTAAAAACCAACAAAAAAGTTAATGTATTCAAACCCTAAAACCCCAAAAACCAAGAATGTATTTTTAACAACTTTTCTAAGAAACCCCAAATATCGTATACCTAGCTAATCAATGGAACATGAAGCCGTAAGAAAAAGGGGCAGAAAAATGAAACGGATCGGATTAAAGATAAACTTGAGAAAACCACAAACCTAGGGAGAATGGAGAATGGAGAATGGTCAGAATGGGAGAGACGGAGAACTAGTGACTAAATGACAGAAACGAAAATTTCTCGCTTTTACTTTAACGGATCTTTTGATATCATTTAATTTATGTTGTAAAAATTTGCATATTATGGAATATTTGTTGTGTACTTCATTATTTGTATTAACCAGCTGTATATAGTTATTCTCAATTAGTTTACTAATTTTCTCGAAATATACACAAAACACGTATATACACATGTAACAGTAATTTTTAAATTTCTGATTTGTATTTTTTATCCAAAGTTAAACAAAACTGAACGTAATTTTTTTCATAACATAAATCGAATCTAATAAAACTTGGTTTTAGTATAAATAGATTTTCTAAACACACATGCCGAACCGTATCGAGTATTCATACAATAACATAAACTGGATTTCATAGCCAATTTTCATTTAATCTTTATATAAGTAAAATGTCGATGTCAAAAAATAAATAAATTATTGTGTTGAAGCAGTATATAAAAGCAGCTCATTAAGAACGTTTGAAAGCAGAAAAGATTATTGTGATTTTTATAGAAACACGATATATATATATATACTTTCATTGAAAACGAAAACAACAATCTGAACGTTGTGTGACGTCATATTACTCGTTGGACAACCTGTGTATCCGAGGGAGTAAACAATAAACGAATCTTGTCTTGCATGCATGGGATTAGAAAGGGTCTGGGGAGAGAGCGGATAACGATGAACGGGTTCTTTTTTTTTTCTTTTTCATTTTGCAATATTGCAATCAACACAAGTATAACACCAAAAAAAAAAAACAATAGATAGAAAAGACAAGGAAAGGAAGATTGTAAAATTCTTAATCATCAAGTTTCGCCGCAAAACAAAGTTAATTATTCAAATTCATCATCTACATCATCTAAATCAACAAGGATAGGAGAAAGACAACTCCATAATCCTCTTAAACAGGTATAAAATGTTCTTTGGTCCGAATCAATAATTCACCCGTGGATGCCCGTTCAATGAGACAATGAACCATATTGAGGCCATGATCCATCAACAAGAAAATAACTTAGTTGCAGCTGCAACTAATTAAAATTACTGGTGAACTCTCATGAAACAAATTCTAATTTGTTTGTTTGATTGATTGATTTTTTTCACAATGGTTTCAAAATTTATTCTTTTGATTTTGTTATAATAGTTCTATGATAGATTTGAAAGGTAAGTTTTGACATCTACTTCAACCGATGATTGTTATAATAGTTCTATGATAGATTTGAAAGGTATTTCTACATTTAGAGAGAGAAGAGAGAGAAAGAGAGATGTGATAGGAAATCATAGGCTTACCAACCTATAACAAAAGACAAACGAAGCAAAATGAGGCGGCAATGGTGAGTACACTTGGCTCATAAATGCGTATCATGTCTATAGACAATAAAATGTCACTATCAATAAATGAAATTTTAGACTTTCCAAAGGATCAATGAAAGGTGGTAAAACTGATCTTAGGGTCAGTGGAAGCATGGGTCTTTATGTTTTTTGGTCAGCGACTGGACAAATGGTGTGAGACAAAATGAAAAGGATACTATCAAGTGTGTAGAAAAGAAAATAATCTGAAACTTTATTTTTATTTTCTTTTTGTTTTTAACTTAAAAAGAAAACGTCTTTAGTTTTTTCAACTTTTATTTTCTAACAATAATGGTCTCGTACAACTACAAGACCAGAAAAAAAAAATCTACCATACTTTAAGTTTAATGTAGGCCAAACAAATGAATAATCTTCTAAACCCTAACCCAATAATTCTTTTTTTAATGTTCTAACCCTAACCCAATAACGCAGGCCAAAAAATATCTACTATATTTTGGTCTTCACGTTTTCTCGCATATAAAATGCGCATTACATGCTCGGGTCGAATCGGATCCAATACGGGTCGAGTCGAGTCGGGTCGGGTCAGAGCAAAATTGAAAAAATCCTCTTTACCGAATTTTATCCGGCGAATTGCGGATTCAGCTATTTGAGCAAAATTGAAAATCGCTCTGAAACCAAAAATGGAGAATCCGTCATCATCGGAAACTTCCGAGATTTCCTCCGTCGTTCATCCCAATGACGGCGTTCATCCCAATGACGGCGTTCATCCCAATGACGGCGTTCAACGCCAGGATCACGCCGTCCTTCCCGAAGTTCTTGAGCATCCGTATGTTTGCTTCCTTCTCTTCTCGTTACTCTGATATCTTTGATTTTCATCACTCTTGCTTGCTTTTGCGCTTAAATTATTTCACCAATCTCTGTTAAGTTAATGCTAGTAGTTCATATATTGTTATTCTTGAGGCCTGTGTGCAAAACGATTGGTTTCTTGGATATATTTGAGTTTCGAATCGATGAGCCACCTTACGCTTCTGATGTTGTTTTTAGGATCTAGGTGTGTTCTTCCGTTTGCAGAACTTTTACTTAACGATTTTAGATCTGATTTAGGAGGATAATGCAAGAACGAACACTCAGGTTTATTTTTGGTTTTCCATAGACTGGTTGGTTGCAGATGAGGTCACGAGGTGTTAAGTGTCTCATTTCATAGTAGATGGTTTCTGTGCTTTAAGATTGATCTTTCTTTTGCAGTGGAGCTGAGCAGATAGCAGATATGTCTGAGGAAGAAGTAAAGCGCACATTAGAAGCTGTAGCATCTACTGGGAAGTTCTGGTAATATCAATTTTCTATACCTATGAGTAGGCATTGTTGTTATGCACTTAAACTGGGATCCTATCTTATCCTTCCCGATATGTATTCTTCTATAGAGTTTCGATGTGCTGAATGAATGGGTTTCTTTCTGAGTAATTCTAGGGTTTAGGGTCTCATCTCTGTATTGCTACATCTAGTTGAGTACTTTTTTTACCTTGTAATATTACAGGCAGGACTGGGAGATACTAAAGGGAACGCTATCGTACTGGTTGAAGAAGGTATGTGCAGGTATACCAGGAGTGTGAATATATATTACCATTCCACATCCATCCTGATTATTTCAATGTTTAACTATCTATGTGGTTTGTTGTAAAGGTTCTATCGGAATATTCTGAGGCAAAAATGACGGATGAGCAACAAAAGGAAGCTCTTGGAGAACCATATTCAGAGCTGGTTAGTCGATTGGATGAAGGTCTATATCTACTCACTTGTTAGTTTTGTTACTTTGATTCCAGAAAGTTTGTGTAGATGGGAGTTTGAAACTGTGAGAAAGGGTTTGGTATAAGGGCTTAATCAAGGGGTTTAGTATCTCGTCAATCATTATCAATCTATTTTCTAATAGACCAGCTATAACTCTACCCATCATCGTTTCCTCAAAATGGCTACAAAAAAGAATCTGTGAGAAATTTTAAGAAATGACCTTTGTAAATGAAATAAAAGTGCCTTTCTTGTACAGTGTGGGAACCATATGTTGAGAATTGTGACAGGGGCTTTGCACTTCAGTTATTTAAGCTGCTTTATGTTTTTTTCTGACCTTTTCCAGTTTTATTTATGCTTTTACAACTCTGAGTACTCTTTTTTACTCAGAGACCTTTCTAATTGGTTTCTTTTGTTCCTGTCTTGTTTTGCAGCCCTTCTTAGATTCGATGATGGACCTCCATTTACATTGCAGAGACTCTGTGAGGTAAGTAGATGAGTTTTCTGGTCATGATTTACTCCAATGTCAGAGATATCATTTTTTATTAGCTTGCATTATTTAATATAAAAATTTCACTTGTATAGTATAGTGTAAGAGTGTAAGAATCAGTTCAATCCATACCTTCACTCTGTTGTTCAACATTCTCATGGAATCCTAAACAAACTTATTTCCTTAAATTTATGATATATCAGGATTTTCCACGTTTTAAAGTCCAGGATACATAAATGCTACATTTGCAACTCTTGGAAAAGTTGTAATTATCAAAGCATACCATTCAAGTGTCTTATAAAAACTGCTCTCTTATATTGTTTAGAGTTATAAGCTTTTAAAATTGTGTTGACATCATAACCACAAAGCTTTTTGGATTAATATGTGTTCAACAGATCCTTTTGGCTGCAAGGAGCATCTACCCAAAGCTCTCAAAACTCGCTCTTGCATTAGAAAAGGTACGAATTTGAAACTCTTACCTCTGTAACTTTGTACTTGATGTACACATTTCTTCATTGATTTTGTGGAATATATGCAGAATCTGTTGGTTACTTCTATGTTAGCCATCAGTACAGAGCCACAATCACAAACCACTGAGGATCCAAACACAGCAACCTCAGAGACAATAACATCTGCTGCAAGTTGCGATCCAAATGTAATTGAGTCAATGGGAGGCGATAAGGATGAGATAATGACAGAGGTAGAAGAAGCAGATGTTGATGACGCAATGACTGTTGACATGGAAACAATCGATGAACCATCAGAGACAATGACGACCACGAGTGAGAGTGAGACTCTAAGCGAAAACAGTTGAGTTTCTGATTTGATTGTTACTTTCTTCTACAGTTTCCATCATTTCTTGAGCATGTTTTGGTTTATTCATCGTGCATTATCAACTTCCTTCTGTAGCTGCTGCACAACCATTATCGGATTCAATGGTGGCAGAGGAAGGAGATTCACGGTTGCCTACAACGTGTGCCTAGAGAGTCAAAGTTTGAACATTATCAGCTTTGAAAACTGATCTGGAATATAATGCTTGTTCTAGGATCTTGATCTTGCACTATATTAGTCTTAAGAATATTCTTGTTTTTGTGGAATTTCTGGTTTATCAGTAAAACGCATTTATCCTACTGACCAGCACAAAGAAAGAAGAAGTAAATTCCCTAGATAAAAGAGAAAAATTAAACAACCTAGATAACCTAATAATGGTAATATAACGATGTCAGCATTATGTGTTAATCTTTGTGAGATAAAAATTCTTATCTTCAGCAACGTGTTAATCTTTCTCTAAGCTTAAGCTTTTTCTAATTTCTAAGAGAGTTTGCAACATACTGTTTTCAACTGGGATTTTTGGGTAGATTCTTAACTGAATATTCTGCATAACCTATAAAATCACCAAAAGGCCAAAATGCCAAATATGTTGAGAAAAAGAAGAAGGGAAAACTTATAATTGTTATAAAAAAATATATCATGATTTCGAAGGAATGTATATACATCTACCAAAGTCTTAATCGGACAAAGATGACCCCAAAGAGAAGGTTTTTCAGATGATACAACTCTTCATCAGCAGAATATACAAAGAAGCTTTCATGGCAGCATGATCAAAATTCAAAAATAGTCTAATGGAGTCTAATATTGCCACAATGAGAAGATCATTCTTTCCTTAACAAAAAAAGTCTTCAGAGATTCTGATTTCGTGATAAAGCCAAGAAGAAGACACTGGCCATTGATATCAAAGTATACCTGCAAGGAGAAATGACGTTTTACAAGATCCTGATCACGAGACTGAGAGTAATTGTACTGAACTACTGGTTATAGCTCGCTGGTGTTTTCAGGTCTTTATATTACCTGGAAGATTTAAAACGAGTGGCCAACCGATGTGAATCCAGCGGCTTTAACATCCTTAAGAGTAGATGATAACCAGTCCAAGCCTTCATAAAGCCCGTCTCCACGAAGAGCACAAGTACCTTGTATGTGCCATTTCCTGTTCTTGAGATCAAATAAGCCTAACCCTTCACATACTTCTCTCGGTGACATGGCTCCTCTCTAATATCCAGCAGAGTAAAGAAGTGAATTGAGGAATTATAAGCACAGACGAGAAACAAACAAAAACCAAAAGAAAATATCGAATTACCATGTCCTGTTTGTTTGCAAACACCAGAATGATACTGTTTAGCATGAATGGGTCTTTTATGATCTCCTGTGGCAATCCGAGAGCAGGGTAAGGTATAATCCAGAGAGTTTACGAAAAGTCTTTTGCAAGTTCTGAGGTATTATACCTGAAATTCTTGCTTTGCTTTCCCGATCCTCTCTCGATCTAAGGAATCCACCACGTATATCTGCAAGAGCATCATAGAGTAGTCTTATACCATGGTCGATAAAGATGGAAAAAGATCTAAAGATTGGCCAAGCAACATATGATACTGCAACATCATAACCAAATATAGGATAACATATGCCAACATAGAGATGGAAAAACCTTGAAAGTTAAGTATCTGACTGAAAGCAAAAATCGAAAAAAAAACTATATACGTACAAGTCCATCAGTATTATTGAAGTAATGCCTCCAAAGAGGTCTCAGTTTCTCTTGGCCACCAACATCCCAAACTGTGAACATCACATTCTTGTACTGAACTTTCTCAACATTGAATCCTGAGTAACATAAGTTTAAATTGTCAGCAGACATAATCCAAACAACCAAAAGGAAAATGACAGAACAATAATCATAGATAAAAGTATAATGTCACAAGAACCATGTATCATAACTGAATGACACAAGAGAAATTCACAGACACAACTTATGACTTCAGAAGTACAAGGCATCACAAAAGTTGGCAGAATATCATGAGATTCAGCTGAAGGAGAAGATAGATGTTCCGAGTATCTACAATTCTGACAGCATTCACCAAAGATCTATCCAAATCTTGTTCCAAAACAAGAAATGAATCCAACTACATAGCTTCTGAGATCAAGAATAATCACAGCTCAAAAAACAACCAGAAAGCTTACCAATGGTGGGAACAGTAGACAAAACTTCTCCAATATGAAGCTTGTAGAGAATAGTTGTTTTTCCAGCAGCATCCAGCCCCAGCATAACGACCTGTCATTAATCACAAAATTGGAAAAAAAAAAGAGAGATTCAAAAATCATTTCTTCAATTCTGATTCATCATGCCACAGCTAACAACAAATCTATGATTCGTAATAGAGAAGAATCCAGAAAACACAAGCTTGAGTTATAAAGTCTTTTCCAAATCCAAAATTCCGAAACATCAAAGGTCAGACATGGGCGATAAAAGCTATGACTAAAACCAAAACAAATCAAAGATGACAAAATTACACGAGATCCCATCCAGATAAATAGCACGAGAGATGATGAGATTACCCTCATTTCTTGATTGCCGAAGAAAGTATCGAATAGCTTACGAAAAGCTTGACCCATCGCTCCCAAACCCAAAAAAAAAAACTCTTCAAAAATTAGTTTTGTTTTATCTTATCGAGCTAGACAGAAAAAGCAATCGTAGAGAAAATCAGACGACGACGAGGAACGATCGATTTGGAGGAGGAGACAAAGGAGACGGTGAATAGATTTCAGAGAAATTGAAGGGAAATAATTTTACGAGTTTCGGTCCAAAGGATTTCAGGAGCAAGTCTTCTTCAACGGAATATTCATATTCCTTTCAAATTATTTTACTTCCACCATTCTCTCATTTTCTCAAATATATAAATTTAATAATACTATCGCAAAATAGTGAATATTTTTTTCTAGGCTTTGCAGCCCAATTTACAAATAATGGGTCGGATTGGTTTCTAACTTTTTATTTTGGGTTGGCAGGCTCGGTTTAACAATAGCCACATATATCACCTACCAAACGAAACGAATTCAGTGAGTATTGAGTCAAAAATCAGAAGTAATAACAATTTTAATATCTTAGGGGGTAAATTGAAAGTGAAATTTTAAGAGATTTGTGTAAAATTTATAAATCTAATGTTATTCAAACATGGATTTTAAAAAGTCTCATGAAATTCAGTGTTATTGAACTAATGATTTCAAAATCCATCTTAAAATATACTTTTATTGATAAACAATTTGTGGATTTGAATTTAAGGTGTGCATAATATCTGAATTTGAACACCCAATCGTTAGTAATAATTTGAACCAGTATCCGAATGTATATCCTAACATACCTACAATTTAAGTACATAGTAATAAATTATTATTAGCATTTATATTTATAATAATTTTAGTGTCAAAATATTAGGATTTTAAAATATTTTAGATATTTTTGGGTATTTAATCTATTTTTGAATAAATTTGGGTAAAAATGTTCAAAATTTTTAGATGTTTTGTATACTTTCTAGGAGTTTAGATAGATTCGTTTATAAAAAAGTTGATTTTTGGGAACTTCGGATAATCCAAATTCGAAATATTCTGACCCAACCCACAATATAGAATTATCCGAATAGATTTTATACCTCTAAATTTGAAAACCTAAAAATCTAAAATATTCGATCTGAATTCAAACGGATACTCTAACTCCCACCCTTTTTGCTAGTGTTATAATTTCCTATTTTTTCAACGGATGATCATAAAAAACAAAAGTCTACTACTTTGTTGACGGGTAAAATAGATTATTTTCTTTTATTTTTTCCCTCTAAAGTCTTAAAATAAATCATTCAACCAATCAAATCTTATGACAAATCAATAATTTTTATTTTTTTGGTTGAAAAAATAATCTAATAATTGCTTTATTAAGATATCATGTACAAAGTACAGATACAAATACAATCCTAAAAATGTCCTTTCTATAAGAAGAAAATTACATAAAAAAACAAAAACATTTTCTCTGAAAAAAAAGAAAATATCAAAAAACGGATTTTGTTATTAAATTTGTCGTTCATAAAAAAATTTGATTAAAAAAGTTGTTTACTTGTTATATAAAGAAAGAGAAGAGATCGGTACCAACCACGAAACACGAGCTTTACACTTGCTCGGTGGTTCATTTACGACCACACTCTCTCTTCTCTTTAGCCCTCTCCTCTCTATTTATTCTCCAACAAACTCTCTCTTCTCTTTTCAAGTCTTCTTCTTCATTACTCGCACCATGACCAAACCCTCCGACCCAACCAGAGACTCCCACGTGGCAGTTCTCGCTTTTCCTTTCGGCACTCATGCAGCTCCTCTCCTCACCGTCACGCGCCGCCTCGCCTCCGCCTCTCCTTCCACCGTCTTCTCTTTCTTCAACACCGCACAATCCAACTCTTCGTTATTTTCCTCCGGTGACGAAGCAGATCGTCCGGCGAACATCAGAGTATACGATATTGCCGACGGTGTTCCGGAGGGATACGTGTTTAGCGGGAGACCACAGGAGGCGATCGAGCTGTTTCTTCAAGCTGCGCCGGAGAATTTCCGGAGAGAAATCGCGAAGGCGGAGACGGAGGTTGGTACGGAAGTGAAATGTTTGATGACTGATGCGTTCTTCTGGTTCGCGGCTGATATGGCGACGGAGATAAATGCGTCGTGGATTGCGTTTTGGACCGCCGGAGCAAACTCACTCTCTGCTCATCTCTACACAGATCTCATCAGAGAAACCATCGGTGTCAAAGGTAATATATACAAATTTTTGAATGCTTCCCAATTCCGACTTGTGATTTTGTCTTTTATCTCATAAATAAATATGCAACTAGAGGAAAATTTAGCTAAAAGAAGAAACAGAGGTTAAGATACTATTGATTTGAAGATTTATATGTATTTGTGGTAATGTTTATGATTCCATTCTAATTTACAGAAGTAGGTGAGCGTATGGAGGAGACAATAGGGGTTATCTCAGGAATGGAGAAGATCAGAGTCAAAGATACACCAGAAGGAGTTGTGTTTGGGAATTTAGACTCTGTTTTCTCAAAGATGCTTCATCAAATGGGTCTTGCTTTGCCTCGTGCCACTGCTGTTTTCATCAATTCTTTTGAAGATTTGGATCCTACATTGACGAATAACCTCAGATCGAGATTTAAACGATATCTGAACATCGGTCCTCTCGGGTTATTATCTTCTACATTGCAACAACTAGTGCAAGATCCTCACGGTTGTTTGGCTTGGATGGAGAAGAGATCTTCTGGTTCTGTGGCGTACATTAGCTTTGGTACGGTCATGACACCGCCTCCTGGAGAGCTTGCGGCGATAGCAGAAGGGTTGGAATCGAGTAAAGTGCCGTTTGTTTGGTCGCTTAAGGAGAAGAGCTTGGTTCAGTTACCAAAAGGGTTTTTGGATAGGACAAGAGAGCAAGGGATAGTGGTTCCATGGGCACCGCAAGTGGAACTGCTGAAACACGAAGCAACGGGTGTGTTTGTGACGCATTGTGGATGGAACTCGGTGTTGGAGAGTGTATCGGGTGGTGTACCGATGATTTGCAGGCCATTTTTTGGGGATCAGAGATTGAACGGAAGAGCGGTGGAGGTTGTGTGGGAGATTGGAATGACGATTATCAATGGAGTCTTCACGAAAGATGGGTTTGAGAAGTGTTTGGATAAAGTTTTAGTTCAAGATGATGGTAAGAAGATGAAATGTAATGCTAAGAAACTTAAAGAACTAGCTTACGAAGCTGTCTCTTCTAAAGGAAGGTCCTCTGAGAATTTCAGAGGATTGTTGGATGCAGTTGTAAACATTATTTGAATGTGAAATGATTTTGGACAAATAAATAACAACAGTTTCTATTATTGGTAACAAAAACAGAGTTAGTGAAGAAGAAGAACGTTGTCTTCTAAAGGAAGCTACTTTGAATTCATAAGGATGGTTTGATGTTGTTAATTGTTATGAACACACAATTTCTTATAATCTCAACATACTTGTAAATCAAACTCAATTACAAATTGAGTGTTTATAAATACGAACAATTGGACTTAGCCAATCTGGGGGCATCGTTGCTTAATACAAAAACACATAAGGAAATGTGGAAGCTCTCTCTTTGTGATAACAACAGCTAGTCGTTCTCTTTCATATGTTAACTAGTCGCAAAGATAGTTCATGGATGAGAACTCTCCAATGGGTATAAATCTTAGCAGTGATGTCAAGGATACGTTGGATGAAGGAGCATATGGAGATAGCAAATTTGGGTTGCTGGACTGTGATCTTGAATGCACGGCTCAGAAAATCTTGAGGAAAAGACCGGTCAAGCGCTCGTGGTATTACTACCATCAGGGACTAGTGACCAACATTACAACTTCTTTACTCGATCTCATCCTTTGTTTATGTGTCGGTCATTGAGTCTCTCTCCCATCCAACTTTCAAAACTATATGACCCAAAAAGTCGTCCCTTGTAACATTTAAATTTAGTGAACAATCAAATCAAATAATATATATATTAATAAGATCCATTAAATTTGGGTTTTCTTACGTGAAATAAAGATGAACCACGAATTTTACCTACCAACAATATTAAAAACCCGACAATACATGGTATTTCTGTATTTAATCCACAAGGTCCACAACCATTCCATATTCATATTCTCTCTTTAATTAACGTTTGCTTTCTCTTCCATGGCCAACTCCCACGTGGCAGTTCTCGCTTTTCCATTCGGCAGTCATGGTCAGGCTATCCTCGCCGTCACCCGTCGTCTCGCCACCGCAGCTCCTTCCACCGTCTTCTCCTTCTTGAACACCTCACAATCCAACTTCTCGTTGCTCTCCTCCGATCTTCCTCCGAACATTCGGGTCCATGACGTGTCCGACGGTGTTCCCGAGGGATACGTGCTCTCGAGGAATCCACAGGAGGCGGTCGAGCTGTTTCTTGAAGCGGCGCCGGAGATTTTTAGGAGAGAACTCGCGGTGGCGGAGACTGAGGTTGGTAGGAAAGTGACATGCATGCTCACGGATGCGTTCATCTGGTTCGCGGGGGATATGGCGGCGGAGATGAAAGTGTCGTGGGTTGCTTTCTGGACCTCCGGAACTCGCTCACTGCTCATCTCTACACAGATCTCATCAGAGAAACAATCGCTGTCAAAGGTTTATATATATTCCAACCTTGTGACTTTGTCATTAGACATGCTATTAAAGGAAAGTTCCTAAAATGGGAAACAAAGGTTAAAAGAATTATGTCATTTTTACCAAAAAAAGAGACAAAAAGAATTATTTGTATATGTCACTATAAAGGTTATTCAAATTTAAATAAAAGAAATTACAAGATTCATATATATATATATATATATATATATATATATATATATTTTTTTGATAATGATATGATCCTTTCTAATTTACATAAGTAGATGGGCGTATGGAGGAAACATTAGGGTGTATTTCTGGAATGGAGAAGATCAGAGTTAAAGATACACCAGAAGGAGTTGTGTTTGGGAATTTAGACTCTGTTTTCTCGAAGATGTTGCACCAAATGGGACTTGCTTTGCCTCGTGCCACTACGGTTTACATGAATTCTTTTGAAGAATTAGACCCTACATTGACTGATAACCTCAGATTGAAATTCAAACGTTACCTGAGCATCGGTCCTCTTGCGTTGTTATTCTCTACTTCGCAAAGAGAAACACCATTGCATGATCCACACGGCTGCTTGGCTTGGATCAAGAAGCGGTCCACTGCTTCTGTAGTTTACATTGCCTTCGGTAGAGTCATGACACCGCCTCCTGGAGAGCTTGTAGTGGTAGCACAAGGATTGGAATCGAGTAAAGTGCCTTTTGTTTGGTCGCTCCAAGAGAAGAACATGGTTCATTTACCAAAAGGGTTTTTGGATGGGACAAGAGAGCAAGGAATGGTGGTCCCATGGGCACCACAAGTGGAGCTGCTAAACCATGAAGCAATGGGTGTGTTTGTGTCGCATGGTGGGTGGAACTCAGTGTTGGAGAGTGTATCGGCAGGTGTACCAATGATTTGTAGACCGATTTTCGGGGATCACGCACTCAATGCAAGATCCGTGGAGGCTGTGTGGGAAATTGGAATGACGATTAGTAGTGGAGTCTTCACGAAGGATGGATTTGAGGAGAGTTTGGATCGGGTTTTGGTTCAAGATGATGGCAAGAAGATGAAGTTTAATGCCAAGAAGCTTAAAGAACTAGCACAAGAAGCTGTCTCTACGGAAGGAAGCTCCTTTGAGAATTTCAAAGGTTTGTTGGACGAAGTTATGAAAGTTTGAAGCAAATAGACTTTGGATAAATAAACAAATAAACATGTTCTGTTTTGGAATGAAAATGAAAAGACCTTTTTTGTAAAAAAAAAGTGAAAGTGAGAATCTTTATCCTTTGTTTTTATTTTTTATTTTTTTCTGTTATGGTAACTTTGTAATTAATATATACATATCTAAACAAATTGTATGTCGGTAGATATATGTTTTGAGAAAAAAATATCTATCGTGTAGACTAGTCTCCATATAAAAAAATATCTATACGTCTGTCGATCTAGGGGCTTACTTTAGAACATTGAATGAAAGACAGATGAGACTTGATGAGAAAACTCACCATATAATATAAGAACCACAAATTCTACCTACCAAAACAATATAGCAGGGACATAAACAAAGGACAAAATAAAGGTATACTTAAATTTGATTAAGAGAGAAAGAGTCTATACTTGCTCGGTGGCTCATCTACGAACTCTCTTTAGCGTACGAACTCTCTTTAGCGTACTTCTATTTAATGTAACTACGCACATTACTCTCTCTTTAGCATACTTCTATTTGATTAATGTAACTACGCACATTTTTCTCTCTTTAGCGTACTTCTATTTAATGTAACTACGCACATTATTCTCTCCTTAGCATTGCCTGCATCATGGCCAAACCCTCGCAGCCAACGCGAGACTCCCACGTGGCAGTTCTCGTTTTCCCCTTCGGCACTCATGCAGCTCCTCTCCTCGCCGTCACGTGCCGTCTCGCCACCGCTGCTCCCTCCACCGTCTTCTCCTTCTTCAGCACCGCACGATCCAACTCGTCGTTACTCTCCTCCGATATCCCCACAAACATTCGTGTCCACAACGTCGATGACGGTGTTCCTGAGGGATTCGTGTTGACGGGGAATCCACAGCACGCTGTTGAGCTGTTTCTTGAAGCGGCGCCAGAGATTTTCCGAAGAGAAATCAAGGCGGCCGAGACCGAAGTTGGTAGGAAGTTCAAGTGCATCCTTACGGATGCGTTCCTCTGGTTAGCAGCGGAGACGGCGGCTGCGGAGATGAAAGCGTCGTGGGTTGCGTACTATGGAGGCGGAGCAACCTCGCTCACTGCTCATCTCTACACAGATGCCATCAGAGAAAACGTCGGTGTCAAAGGTATACACAAATCTTTTCTTGCTTTACGATTCCATTGAAATTTCAATATTGCAACTATAGATGCCTTATAGGGCAAGTAAACCTGCCTGTTCCACAATAATCCCCCGAGGGATTTTTAAAAGAAATGTCTCCATTCTAATTTTCAGAAGTAGGTGAGCGTATGGAGGAGACAATAGGGTTTATCTCAGGAATGGAGAAGATCAGAGTCAAAGACACACAAGAAGGCGTTGTGTTTGGGAACTTAGACTCTGTTTTCTCTAAAACGTTGCACCAAATGGGTCTTGCTTTACCTCGTGCCACTGCTGTTTTCATCAATTCCTTTGAAGAATTGGATCCTACGTTTACAAATGATTTCAGATCGGAATTCAAACGTTACCTAAACATCGGTCCTCTCGCTTTATTATCTTCTCCATCGCAAACATCAACGCTAGTGCACGATCCTCACGGTTGCTTGGCTTGGATCGAGAAGCGGTCCACTGCTTCTGTAGCGTACATTGCCTTTGGTAGAGTCGCGACACCGCCTCCTGTAGAGCTTGTGGCGATAGCACAAGGATTGGAATCGAGTAAAGTGCCTTTTGTTTGGTCGCTACAAGAGATGAAAATGACTCATTTACCAGAAGGCTTTTTGGATCGGACCAGAGAGCAAGGGATGGTGGTTCCATGGGCACCACAAGTGGAGCTGCTAAACCATGAAGCAATGGGTGTGTTTGTTTCGCATGGTGGGTGGAACTCAGTGTTGGAGAGTGTGTCGGCAGGTGTACCGATGATTTGTAGACCGATTTTCGGGGATCATGCAATCAATGCAAGATCTGTGGAAGCTGTGTGGGAGATCGGAGTGACGATTAGTAGTGGAGTCTTCACGAAGGATGGATTTGAGGAGAGTTTGGATCGGGTTTTGGTTCAAGATGATGGCAAGAAGATGAAGGTTAATGCTAAAAAGCTTGAAGAACTAGCACAAGAAGCTGTCTCTACCAAAGGAAGCTCCTTTGAGAATTTTGGAGGATTGTTGGACGAAGTTGTGAACTTTGGATAAACATGTAAACAACACCTACTAGTTGTTATCTTGCATTGTGGGCGGGAATAATAAATTATTGACGTATAAGTTTTCGAAGTACAAATAAACGTTTTATGCTATCTTAATATTTATTGTTACGTGTCAATAATTTAATTTAGATGGCATTTTCGTTTTCATAAATTAAATAGTTGTATTTATTTAATTTAGTGGTAGTTTTATTTCATATGGGGTAACAAATAAGAGTAAAATAATGATGACTAAATTCAAAGTTTTGTTTGATAAAATTGTCAAAGCACACTTTAAAGTGGACGATTTTAATGAGAAACATCACCACAAGTCAATCTTACAATTTTAAACCCCCTAGGGGGTGACAAAGATAGAGTCTAAAAAAATATCTTGCACCTAAAACACGAATCACTGAGTAATAGAAACAAACCCCCAAAAAAAGGTCAAAGCAAAAAGGAGCCAACCATATGAGATAACTAGAGAAGGTCCCTAATGTTTAAATCTACATTAAACCCAATTAATTAACCAAACAAGACACTAATTTATCCCCAAAAAGATCTCTGTTTTCTTAGCTTTTCCAATCCTCAAAATCGAATTGAGAAGCTTCGGAATACGGTAGTAGAGATACGGTCGGGGAAATTAATCTCTCCTTGAACTCTTTCCTGTTTTCAAAAACCTATGATTACAAAAAATCCAGCCCATTGAACACAGGAAGCTTCTTCTTGTTGCACCCTTCTTAATTTTATGAGTCCACCATCTCGTCTTGAATCTCATTAGGAGCAATAAGCCCAGGAATTGAAAGCATTCTTTGACGTTCTCTCTCTCTCTGTGCAGCTGCTTCCTCAGCATAGAGATCTTTGTTATCCTGAAAAATAAGTATTCAACAAATTGGCTTCGGCTATTTGGTTTTGAGTTCTTAAAACCAATTTGAATGGCTTTTGCGAAAGACAGGTTAAGTACCTGAGCGGAAAACTCCTTAGACTGTACAAGGAAGTCACGAATGTTATTCTTAAATCCAGACGGGTCATTTCTAGACTCGTATAGTCCATTCACAAATTGTGTGACCTGTATTATTTGTTGATATCAATATATCAGGATACGAAGTAAAAAACCAACATGAAAACTGTGAAAGTGAAACTTCTGGTTTTAGTTTTTATTACCTCTGCTGCAGTCATGTTTGGGAATGAAGAGCTCAGTAGCTTAATGGTGTATTCGCGAACAAATGCAACGTTGTCCGGATACGGGTAAGGAACGGTTGTAGCATCCCACAAGGGTTCTGTCAAAGCACCGCTCTCAGGCTGAAATATATAATTATCAAACGGCTAAGTGCATAGAACTACCCATTCCCAAGTAAATGATTACTTAAGCTATCAAATAAGAAACAACAAGAGAAGAGATGGTTTTACCAGGCAAAACAGTTGCTGCAGCACCAACACATGTAGCTTGAAGCCAGGCTTATGGAAGGTATCGGTCAAAACGGCAAATATTTCTTGCTCGATTTGCATAAAGTATGACCGGTAGAATTGATTACAAAATTCAGATTGCTGTCACAATCAGAGTAAAGTGTTAGAGCAAGCGTAATATATGCCACAACCACTGAGCTAAAAGAAGGAAAATAAACACCAAACCTGAAAGTTTTTCAGCATCTCAAGCAAAAGATTAAGCCCGGTTTCAGCAATATTTCTCTCAGTATGTCTAAATGCCCAGATAATTGAATCCATCACTAGCTTCAGTTGCTGTTGCAAAATGACGATACAGTAAGAAACAGAAGCAAATAATGAGAGAAGGCTTAGAAAGAAGGTCAAACGACTTTTCAATCACGTAAAAGAATAATATATGCAAAAACGTAATCACTAACCGGACTTGATAACTTTATCAAGGCAGGGAAACAAAACGTAGCAATAGCACGGAGTAATGAGAAAAACTTGAGGCGGTGTTCTGGATAATCTTCAAAGTTCTTAGTTATCATCTGCAATAGGATGAATAAAAGGTGTCAATAAAGTATACAAGGCATAAGAACGACCGCCACGCAAGTCTTTCATCCCGTCAAATACACACAATCCATAAAATCTGTTACCTCCAATGTACACTGGAATACAGCTTCAAATATGTGAGGCACGTCGTCTAACATTGTTGCCTTGTACCTGAAAGAAAAAAGTCAAAATAAAATATTGCAGCATGGTAAACATCTGCCCAGATCTTCCAACCTTTTCACAATTACAGTTAATTTATTAGGGCACACATCAACAATAAGAGGCATACTTGTTTATAATCGTTGCAAAGAGTGAAAGAACTTCGGATTCCCTAGCATCAGGCACATTCCTCGCATAGTCACCAAGTACTGATTCCATCATTGGCGGCACAAATTGTTTCCCTATGTGTGGCTGGTCTTCAGCTTTGTCTAAAAAGGTTTCTATCAGCTTAAGTGTTTCCCTCTTAACCGATCTGTATAGCAAAGAATCACAATACAAATTATTCCAGTTTTTCCAAACAGAGGCATCTAGAACGTTATTTCTGGTGCATAAAGCCATCCAAACCTTAAGAGTTTTACAAAAGATGTCTTGGAAGCATATGGTCCTCCCTCAGTAATGTTGGTTGACACAAGCTCACTGTACATTCTGGTGCAGCCATGGAAAAAATAAAATGATCATCCACGTAAAAGAACTAGAGAAAGAGAACCATGACTATTAACGCTATAAGGATGCATCATGGATTTACCTGTATACATTCAACATATCCAAGAAAATCAAGGAAATTTGGGATAAGAAGTATGTTCCCAGTGAAGTAGCAGCACTAGTATTAGTCTGCAGGGAAAAACACATGTTATTAGTTGGACCTTACAATCAAACCAACAGTTGTCTAAACACCAACAGATGCACAATCTTAACTACTATAATGACATGAATTCACGTGATGGAATCATAATGCATTGTGAGGAATAGGTAAGAAATCAGACCTGTAGGATGTTTAGCACTGTACGTATCACAACTTGATCCTTGAGGAATTCTACACTGTGGCGTGCCTGTCCTATGATTTCTGCCCATTTCTACATTGTATAGGGGAACAATTTTAGCCAGATATGTAAACAAAAATAGCCACATTTTAATTAACATACCTGGTTGGGGAGTGCCATCAACCTCTGGAGATATTCATCTCTCTTCTGAGGATCTGATTCTGCTTGGATCATATTACCAACCTGGAGAAAAGAGAAACGATGAGATCACAACAGGAAAATTTGCTCTGATTGGCATGCGAATAATATTTCTGGAAAACTTACTGATTCATAAAATGAGTGTATTTGATGAGGCTCAAGATCTTGAACAGTTGTTGCAAGGCCTGTTAGAAGTTCAGATACAAATGGTTCATTCTCTCCAACCTGAAAGAACAACGAGCTGTAATTAATATCTCATTCAGAAGACAATGGATATACTAAAACCTAACGGTGGATAAAAATACAGCAATACATACCTGTACAATAACGAATTTTCGCTTGCACTTTTGAACTATTTTCAAGAATGTATCACAGGCCATGTCCTGAAAGGGAAACATAAGTATCAAGTATCTGTGATTGGGAAGGTGCAAGGTCTATAAATCTATGAAAGAATATTCAGTCAAAAAAGAGACTTCAGATAGCTTGAGACGATTATAAATAAACTACAGCACCGTAATTAACAACTTGAGCATATTTTTGCTACCAATATATTCTCCAAGAGCTTAAAAATATATTATTCATGGATTTTAACAGCGAATAACACATCATTTTATCTGAGATTCCACCTGGAAAACTGTATCTCATAATATATAAACTATAAAGATTGGGACCAGCTACCTGAACACCAGGATGTGTTTCATGCATGAATTCAAACAACTTGTTCACAACTGTCTTCAAAAACTTCCAATGGGCCCTTAAGAATCTTGGATACTGGCCAACGACATACCTGCAACCCAGCGACAGCAGAACAGAGAGGTCATACTTAACCAAAAAAAATCTAACATCGCCTTGAAAGAAATAGAAAATATAAGATGATAGAAGTACAACAACCTAGGCAGAAATTCAGCTGTAGTAACAAACTTACATGATGTTGCTTGCAATAACGGCTTTATTGTCTTTTCCCTTGGTAATTTCACATAAATTCAACAAATCACGAATGACCATCACCAAAAACCTGTTTTCCTGAAGAAAAAATGGAATTTAACAATTGTTAGCACAGAATTAACAATGTAAACCTTCCAGAGCAAAGTATGGAGCAGTCAGGCCGATAATGATATCTCATGAAATGGGAGGTTAATGAAAGAAACAATTAACATTGAAGGTTGACACTGTCAAACTTTCTTGAATTAAGTTATGGCATACTAGCCCACAGATGGAGAGGTGCAGCATTACAAACAAGAACTTCTACGGTTATGAAAAGAATTTGCAGTCAGGTGAAGCATAGCAAAAGATTTTACCTGATCTTCTGCCATAGATCCGGAAATAGACCCAATAGCCCAGCACAAAGTGTTCAAATTGTTCCATGCCCATTCCTCCCCACTTAATTGTTTGTTTAGCTTCCTCAACATCTTTTAAAGGAACAATCCGAAGTTCACATCAGCAAAACAGCATGGAACAGACCAAAGTAAGCTTACATATCTACCAGAAAATCTCATATCTTATAACAGGTCCATGTTAAAATTGCTAAAGTTAGCAGTACTAATATGATAATTCACACTATAACAAGGAGAAACTCATTTGATAAAAAGCATACTTGATCATAAGACTGCTAATCCTCAATATTTCACAAATTAATACGCATAGACCGGTATCATCATGGTGACACTGTACCTGCTTCTCGGTATCATCATGGTCAAGGTGTGAGAGGTAGATTAATGTCTCCCGCATTATCTGCATTTGTTCAAACAAGAAATGGGGAAGAAATCAAAGAGGATATCCAAAGAGGATTCAAATAAATAAAAAATTCCTTGTATAACATCGCACTGTTGGTATATATCTAAGACATCTGAAGAAAAGCAGTATGAACTGGACAAGAATTGATACCTTATATTGGACAAGAACATCATTGTCCTTCATGGTTTCACGAACGATGTTCCCATTTTCATCTTCAACAATAAGCACTTCTTCAGGCTTCGCCATGCGGTTAATCATTAACCCTCTTAATTTGGACATTGGGTGAGAATAAAGTTGACGCCGCTGCATGACTTGAGAACCAAGGCCATCAACCATACCAGGAAGGAAAGGCTGGGAAAATTGCAAGTCAACGCCCAAGGTGAGTAACCAAATCAAAGCAAGGAAAGTTTAACCAATACAATATATAACTATAGTATCAACCTTAAATAAATGTAAAAAATTGATCATATTAGTCAAGGAATCCAACGTACCTGCAAACCCATCAGGCTTGCACTTACTGCAGGGTTATCAGAATTATGATGCGCATCAAATAGCTCCAACACCAACGAGTTCCAATAGTCCAAACAAACCTGCTCAATCCACAAGCAAGCAGAAAACGTCATCTTTCAGACACGAACAAAAGCACATAAGAATATAATTAAGGAAAAAATTAACATACAACTCTATCAACAGCAATCATATTAACAAAGACAATTTAGGTACCTTAAATACTTCAGTGTCGTCAACATAAGATATATTAATGAGATATTCTAGACCAGCGAGTAACAAAGAGACAACTTCTGGCGTTGATTCTAGGACTCGAATATGAAACTGCAGAGATAGTAGTGAAATAGTTAAGAAATAGATGATGAAACAATAATTACTGGAAGCATTAACACAAATCATTATACATATCAAAATTTCCATAAACCCAACATGAGATATCTAACTCAACAAAGAAAAATAATTACCTTGAAAAAGGAAGTGAAAAATAGTGCCAGGTTCTGGATAAATGCCTAGAGGTGACACATAAAATTCCGAGTCATAACCTTGATAAGTTATTCAAATGAACGATCTACCTTAAAACCAAGCGTGCAGAAAATACTTACTTGTTCTTCACCACTTCCACTGGAATATGCCTCAGGGATCTTTGTACTCGGTGGGAGAATTATCTGCAAGTACGAGAACAAGTGTAGACCATCAGGCAAGAAGCCAAGACAAACAAGAAGCAGACCAAATTCACTACTTTAACTTAATAAGAATGAAAGAAAAATCATTCTTAATAATACAATGAACTAAAAGACAAAAATAAATAAATAACAAGAAGACGATTAATTTACCCGCAGCTGCCCTATAAATATGGTATACATTTTGACATATTGAACATTGTAGAAGTCCCCGAAATTAAGAGCTGCGACCTGATCGACAAAATTCGAGCCAATAGAGAAATAAATAATACATTCAATTAACATTAGGAAAAACTGAACTTAAAAACTGAGGTACCTCGGTCAGACATTGAATAGTGAGGTTCCTATATGCTGGCACAGGAAAAAATTTAAGGAGGGTCTCAAGCTGTAAATAACCAGAGCAGCTATCAGAAGAACATATTGTGGTACCAATTAACATCAATCTATAAATTATTTGAAGTCTATTACCAAAGTAGACTCAAAAATGTAACCCAATGGAATCCAGGAAAGATAGGCATGCAATGCAGACAGTGTTGCACGTATAAGATCCTGTCTTTGAGAAGCTGAGAGGACATATAGGCATAACTCATGAATGAGTTTAAACTCACTGCACATAAAAAAAGCACAAATAGGTAAATAATGAGATACAACGTCACTTAATCAACATATACACGATAATAAAGATTGAAAACTAATAATTACTATGCTAAAATTGAGATTCTCAAATAGACCTGTTTAGAGATTGTTTCAGCTCTTTAATCTTCTGCTGAGTCATTTCTCCTCTTGAGAAATCAAAAACCTCTTCACTTAGGAGCTAAATAAAGGAAGAAAATGTTTAAAATATTCCAGTGAGAACTGATTATGATATCATGTAAAGATTCTTACTTTCAAAATGGCCATGCAATTTTCGCAGATAGTTTCGCTAGTTTTAGCAGCTGCAACTAGATCAGGAATGAAGCTTGTCCACTTTGCCGGCCAATCATGTTTCACGATCTGTGCATTTATCACAACATATGTTATGCCAGAAGATAAAATAAGTCTACGGGTTGGAATGAAGTTTGTAAGTATCAGCTACTGAAACCAAAGAGACAAGAGAAGTGCAACTAATAAACGCATTGAATATTATTATCAGGGAGTGCTGAATATACCTGGACCAAAATGACATTTAGCTTGTTGACATAGAGCCTTTCTGATCTGAAAGATGCTTCATTACTCGAGAGCTACAAGGTAAACTCATTATCAAAACAGTTCTGTTAACTAAGCTTCCCAGTTATATCCAGAGAACAAGGTAATAAAGCCTCCAAAAGTATATACCTGTACAATAACCTCTGAGATGTAATTTTTCATTCCATCTCGTTGTTCAACAGGCAGTGCATTCCATCTATACTTTATAACACCTTCTAGAACCTGAGAGTGGATGCCAAAAAGAGTAAAGTATCTCAACAGAACAGTTTTAATTTACAACTGCATAAGGAACTAAAACTGACCTGCAGAGCAAAGAACTTGGTATCCAAGCTGTTTGTATTTTGTAGAATGTGGACAACTTGAAGCCACATATCTGGATTAGCCTGCAAATCCCGCAAAATCTGGTCCGCAGCAGCTCTCTGAATATGTTTCGGGAGCAATGCCGATTAGTTCAAGGTAAAAACTAAAATACAAATGAGGTGAATGTTGACATTGAAGCAGAAGTATAAGAAATACGAGATTCGGTAATCAGAAAATTAAACAATCATAGCAAAATTATCTTTTTAAGTGATGCTATTTCACTGCCAGATGAGCTCAAAGACAGAGGATAAAAATTACAAGTATGATTGGAAACAGTGAAGCGACAAAAGAACAAGGGACTTAATTCACCAATCTCGAGTCTCAGTGAGCAACTAAACCATTGTAATTCAATACATTACTAAAACTCTAGGACCCTAAAAATCCAAATTGAAAACTCGAGCTGCCCGAAACAAGCGTCTTAAGACAAAGATGTATCAGAGTGCTAAAACCCTAACAACGAAACGCTCCTAATTCCTACTCCTCACACCCAATCGAGAAGAAGACGCTCAAACAATAAAACAGACCCGCGAAATAGACTAATCATTGGTCGAGCCCCTTGAACAAGTCAAAACCCAGAGAAATTGAAGCACCTCTTCTTTAGATCCGGTAACAAAGAAGGCCGCAACAGTGGCATCGAGCACACCGACGTCAATCGGCTGGCTCAAGTCCCTTAACTTCTCAGCCGCCATGGCAGAGAGAGATGTGTCCAAAGTTCGCAGTAGAATCTTCCCGGAGGCTAATCAAACCTCTCCGTTAAGACTATTAACAGTGAACGAGAGAGACGAAAACCCTAGGAGAGAGAGAGAGAGAGAGGGAAAGGGGATAAAAATCTAGAGAGAGAAAGGAGAGGATGGTTTAACACAGAGCGAGAAAAGAGAGGCTTATATATACACACATATATATAGAGAGAGAGAGTTCTCAAAAGACAGCTTAAAATTGACGCAGGGGACGGGGAGAAAACGAGTGACTTTGAAATTTGTTTTACATCTTCCTCTTTCCTTATTATTTTATTAAGGTAACTTAATTAATTAATTTGATTTGAAACTTTATTAGTTTACTAAGTTTTTATGCTGTTTTTTAATTGTTCTGAGGCCTATTTGTAGAATTGAAATTTAATAATTTGTTGAGTTTTTCTGCTATTTCTTGATGGGGACATAAGGAACTTAACAAAACAAAATAGTTTTCAAAGAATTTAATTTACATACATAAAGGAAAAGTTCATCTTCTACTTCTTCTTTTTTTTGTTTAGAAAGAAGGTTTTTTTTTAATGCATCCTTTCTTTTCTTCTTAATAACTAAGCGGAATTAGAAAATCTTGAAATCTAGTTTCTTGATATCCTGATAAACAAATTTAACCACATATACCATTAATTAGTTTTTCTTACTTTCTATAAATTTAATGTTACCAAATAATTTTTAAATATTTTATAAGAATTTAATTTCGCTCCAAATATCTATTTCGCGCCAAATAGATTAGTGACATTAAATTTACAGAGAATAAAACAAACTCACTTTCTAGTGTTTGTGAGAAAAACAATTATCATGGTATTGAGTTATTAGATTTCAAATTAAACTTTGCGCTAAAATCATAATTAAAATCTCACAAAAAGTGTCCAATCTGATATCATAATAAGTTTTCAACCGTTTATATACTCTTTTTTTTTTGCTAAATACATAAATATTGTTAAAATGAGATTTTAGGCGTTATAGAGCAAAACCTACATAAAAAGCAAACGTGACAAAAAAAGAGAAGTAAAAACAAGATTACAATAAAACTTAGCAGCTTACATAAGATTTGGTAAACTTAGTGAATCCAAAAAAGCATCAACCGTTGCCAGCTCTTCCTACTTCTTCTTGAGGTGATGTTGTTGTGAAGCTCCCGATCAGCGAACTTGAAGATAAGAGCTGGTGATAGGTGTTGCGAGTTATGAAGGAGGTTATTTCACTGTCTCCATAGATTGTAAACCACGACATGAGCTTCAAGTTTTTGAAACAAGGACGGAGCCGCAGGGGAAGAGAGATGAGTCGAAGAAAGGAGTTCTACCTAAGAACAAAACAACATTTGACGCGAACACAATCTGCTGAAAACCATTATTCAAATCTGAGAAGAAAACTCACAAACAAACAGTAGATGATCACGCGATTATGTTGCACTAGAAATTTGTTTTTTCTTACTTTGTATTGATTCTAAATAATTTTCAAGTTTATAAAAAATTTCGCGCCAAATATATTTTAGTGATATAGAGTTATTCAGTAAAAATGATATTGATCATATATTTTTTATTATGTAAAGGTCTAAATTAAGATTTCTTTTCTCAACTTAAAATGTTGTTATTAATATTAGGTAATGATATGGATGTAGTCCCAATTACAATTTACCAGGCCAGCCCAATTTATTTGGGAAGGCCTTTTAATGAATTATATATTTTAAATAAAGAAAAAATGATATTGATAAATATATAATTCAATAAATTAATTAAGTTTCCTTTTTACAAGATAATACAACTTAAGTTACAAATTATATTCAAATTAATTAATTAAGTTTCCTTTATATTCAAATTATGTACAAAAAACTTTGTTTTAAAATATTGTTAACAAATACGTTTATGCTGATTTTAAGGGATTGATGTGAAATTTGTTTAGATTAAATTTGATTGATAATGTGATTGACAATTTAAATTAAGAATGTAAAGTAAAATTAATTAGTTTGGAAAAAAGATTTAGTGTTAATAGCATTGGGTTGTAAATAAGTTCAACTCTACGATTTATTTGCTAGAATGACTGCAAAAATATATATATAGATAAAAAATTATCTTCATCTCCTATTTTGCATAAAATGAATTGAATATTATTTAATTTTTTTTCTTCAACTCAAATTTTCCAAAATTTTTCAATTTTTTCGACATATACAACCAGTTGCACCTTTCTTTCGTTCGTAAATCTAGTTACAAAAATTATCAAAAAAACAAATTAAGTTACAAATTTCTTCTGTCAAAAATAAAATAAAATGGAACATTTGATAGCATACTTTATAGTTTATACTAGAGTCAATCCAACGGTTGGTATTGTCGATAGATTAACATTCCAAATTCTGACCGTCATCGTCACCAACCTCCACGTCTATGTGAAGATGATTCAATGTCGTTGAGTGGTAGTAGTTAAATCTTCAAAACCCCGGAGAATTATATATATGGGTTTCGTTCAGCAAACCTAACTAAACTCAGAACCAGAATTCATATTTCGGTCGCTCAAATCACAGCTATGGCGCTTGATCCTGAGCAGCAGCAACCAATCTCCTCTGTTTCCAGAGAGGTATACGTCTCCTTTCATTGTCTACTTCGTCGTTTTGTTTCCTGTTCGATTAAACGGTGTGAGAGAGTTTTCATTTGAAGTATACGTCTCCTTTCATCTGAAGCTTAATTCTCTAGTAAATTCGTACTTCTTGACTTGCCACATTAGGAATGTTCCTTTTGAGATCAACTTTGGCTTTTAGCTGACAAATTTCTGGAAAAATTCTGAAATTTGCTATGTTGGAATCTTAGAGATTGTATTTAAGAGTCATATATTCACTTTTTGGGGACTCGCTTCAATTCTGAGAAGAAATTTAGAGGCTTTTACGGATTTTTAGCCATCAGCCTCACAGTTATCTTTAAGCATGAAATTTTTAGACCCTAAATGCTGTGTACAATTGGTTTGTTGGTTTCATGATTTGTGTGTTCCTTACTGTTTTTTTTTTTTTGGGTGGCAACTTTCTGAAACTGTTTATGCGTTTTAGTTTGGTAAGTCATCTGGTGAGATCAGCCCAGAAAGGGAGCCTCTTATTAAAGAGAATCATGTCCCAGAAAACTACTCTGTCGTTGCCGCCATTCTCCCGTGAGATCTCTCATCTCTTCTCCAAGTTTGGTAGTTCTTAAAATGATTCAAATGAAACACTCTTGAACAATTCCGATGTGTTCTTTGTTTGGTTATATTGTGTATCATTTAGCATAATATGTATCCTGACTAGGAAACTAGAACGCTGTGTATGGTACCTTGCATAGCTTTCAAATAGAATTCCTTATGGAATTACATACCATCTGCAGGAATTTGGACCTATGTCCCTTTGCGCATGGTAGTTTTTTGGTTTGTAGCTAGTCCATTGATGATTGATATATGCATGTTAAGAAGTTTCTGTTTCATTATCAGGTTTTTATTTCCAGCTCTCGGAGGACTGCTTTATGGTTATGAAATTGGTGCAACTTCTTGTGCAACCATTTCACTTCAGGTAAAGTTAAAAGTTGTCTGAAACTATCTAGTCCTACAAAATTTGTTATCATTCAACTTATTTTTCAAGTGCCTAGTCACTGTTTTCAAAGCCTAAATATTATAAAGCTCTGGAAATTGGACTGAGATATCAGTACTGAAACATGATATTTCACACTTGCCAGACCATTTTTTCCCTTTGATTTCTCCTGTATATTGTTGTCACATGCATGTACGTTATTTATATTTGTCTACATTCTTTTAGGAGCCTATGACTTTGCTATCTTACTATGCTGTTCCCTTTTCTGCAGTCGCCTTCATTAAGTGGAATTTCATGGTACAACTTGTCCTCAGTGGATGTTGGTCTAGTTGTAAGTTTCCAAGTTATATGTGATACTTCTTCTTTATCCTGGTCATTGCTTATCATTTATTCACCTGCCGCTCTTGGATATGTGTTTGCCATTTGGAGTAAAGACAAATTTGCTTACAAAATAGTGTTAAATTTTCTCCAGACCAGTGGCTCACTTTACGGTGCATTATTTGGCTCAATTGTGGCTTTTACTATCGCTGACGTTATAGGTTAGTTTTACTTCTCACTATCTTCATTTTGTAGGCATGAGTATTTAGCAATGTTTGCTTGTGGAAAAAGATAAAGTTTTGGTTTTGTTGAATTTGGAAGGAAGAAGAAAGGAGCTGATTTTGGCTGCATTATTGTATCTCGTTGGAGCCCTTGTGACTGCACTAGCCCCAACCTATTCCGTTCTGATAATTGGACGGGTTATTTATGGGGTCTCAGTTGGACTGGTAAGACTGATCATGCTTCTTTATTGTTTGACATCTAAAGACTTTCTTATGCATGCCAATGGCTCAAACGTTATATATTATGCATTTGGCGGTGTACTAAGAATCGCACATCTGTTAGGAGGGGAGCAAATTAATGCTTTATAGGACTTTAGGGCACCCACACTCTTAATTTATAGTGGTGACTACTTTCCAAGGTCTTATAATATTTTAACTTGTTCCCCTCCTAAAGGATGTGGAGTTCTTATCATGTATATAATCAACCTAACTTAACCTTTCCAATGAATCTAACAGTTGATGCAAATATATTTCCATCTATTGCTGAGCATGGGTTGTTATCCAGTGCATCATCATAGAAACATAATTGATGTCTATTCTATGTACATGTATACAGAGTACACATATATTGTGACTGTATTCTTCGTCCTTCGTATTTTTTATGTTTTTCCAGCTTAAAAGCCAGTGACTAGAAATCTTGTTTACCTTTCGAAAATATTGTTTATCCATGTGCTTTTGCTGTGGATTACATATAGCAGTACTCTTGCTACGGGAACTGAATTGTTTCCCTACATTTAGGCAATGCATGCGGCTCCGATGTACATTGCAGAGACTGCTCCAAGTCCGATACGTGGACAGCTGGTATCATTAAAGGAATTCTTCATAGTCCTTGGGATGGTTGTAAGTTCCTGCAACCCTGAGATTTAGGACGTTGATTGCTTTATGTGAAGCAGTTGAGTTGAAATCTTTGTTCACCAAGTTAATCTCACATATCCCCATACAAAATTTTACACAGGGAGGTTATGGAATCGGTAGTCTTACAGTCAATGTTCATTCTGGTTGGCGATACATGTATGCAACAAGTGTCCCTTTGGCAGTTATTATGGGAATTGGGATGTGGTGGCTCCCAGCATCCCCTAGGTGGCTTTTGTTGCGCGTCATACAGGGGAAAGGGAATGTGGAGAACCAACGAGAGGCTGCAATCAAATCTCTCTGCTGCCTTAGAGGCCCTGCTTTTGTTGATTCAGCTGCTGAACAAGTAAATGAGATTTTGGCTGAACTAACTTTTGTGGGCGAGGATAAAGAAGTCACATTTGGTGAATTATTTCAAGGGAAGTGCTTGAAAGCTCTCATCATAGGAGGAGGTCTAGTCTTGTTTCAGCAGGTTGGTATAGTCAAATCTAATCATTGTGTTCTCTTGAAAGAATAATTACTAATGAATTCTTGTCTAATGGCAGATAACTGGACAACCAAGTGTGCTTTATTATGCACCATCAATACTGCAGGTTTTCTTCTTCTCTAAATAAACTTTCTGTATAGTATAATATTGGCTTTGTTGCACTTCGAAACTCACGACTGGATTTTTAACTTCTCCCCCCATCCCACATTTCCTGTTAGACCGCTGGCTTTTCAGCCGCAGGTGATGCAACAAGGGTCTCAATTCTACTTGGTCTATTGAAGGTTTTCACTGTTTCCCACCTGGCTAAAATTTAAGTTACTTTTCCAATGTAATAAAGAAATGCCGTTTTAGTTATTTTGCCTTCAAAGAAATAACACCCGCCTCTGTTGTTGCAGTTGATTATGACAGGAGTAGCTGTTGTAGTTATCGACAGACTTGGAAGGAGACCTTTACTTCTTGGTGGAGTTGGTGGCATGGTATGTCCTCTGTCTTTATCCCTTCCCTTTTCTCATCCATGTTCCGTTTATACACCTTAAGCAAAAGTACAGTAAATTTAGGTCAAGCTCACTAAATGTTCAGCTCAATGATAGAGAGAACCCAATACTCCTAATAACATTTTATTTTCAATGTCAAACAGGTTGTTTCATTATTCCTGCTGGGGTCATACTACCTCTTTTTCAGCGCCTCACCAGTTGTTGCTGTAGTTGCACTGCTGCTTTATGTGGGCTGTTACCAGGTAAACAAATAGTTGATTAGAATTTTGCTAATCAAACTTCACTACCACAATGTCAATGCTTGTCCTAAAAGTATCATAGACTTTTTGATATAACTCGTGGCATCTAAAGTTGGAGTTCTTATAACAAGTAGTTCCATTGGAGTTTATGTACAAAAGTGATTCATGGATTTCATTATTTTCGCCTTAAAACTTTTGATATGCTTCTAGTTCTTTTTTTCAACATGTTTGGCTTTCTACTTTTCAATAAGAGCTTGAACGTATTACCATCAATCTTGCAGCTATCTTTTGGTCCAATTGGTTGGCTGATGATTTCAGAGATATTTCCCCTTAAACTAAGAGGTCGAGGTCTCAGTCTAGCAGTGCTTGTGAATTTTGGTGCAAACGCACTTGTGACATTTGCGTTTTCACCCCTAAAGGTAACCTACCATTCCCTTGAGGACAAAAATTCTCGTTTGTTTAAGCTTGGTATGGCCATTACTGTAGAAATGGTAGCAACCCTTTTGCAAGACTTTTTTACTTTAGAAGAAATTGTCAATCATATGGTTAGTCGTGGTGAAATTCTAGTCGAATGATATCGACACCCACAGTTAGAGTAGTTTTTCTTCTGATATCTAACTGGAACTTTTCGTTTGGCTCAAATGGCTCTGTTTTGCAGGAACTGCTGGGAGCTGGGATACTGTTTTGTGGGTTTGGTGTGATATGTGTATTGTCTCTGGTATTCATATTCTTCATTGTGCCAGAGACAAAGGGTCTCACTCTTGAGGAAATTGAAGCCAAATGTCTCTAAAAAAGAGGTCTGTTCTTTGCTTAGAAACCACAAAGTCGTGTGCTTCCTCACATGATTTTGATTCATATTGTTAATCAGTGAGGAAAATAATAGTGCAGGTTCAGAAACAAATAAACATATGAATCTGCCGCACAAGACGGGAAATGAATCTTCAGAGACCACTAAGTTATTTGAAGCAATGTTACTTCAAAGGCTCGGTTGTTTCTAGCAAAATACATGTACGAGAATTCATAAATACAGAAATCTTTGTAATGATTATTAGCGCTCTGATGAAGTTAGAAAATAAAAAAAGAAAACATCATAGAAGAATTTAAATTTGTAGAATATGTCCTAACCAGTGATGTTTCGAAATCCGAAGGTTTCTCAAAGTTTGTATTTTTTTTAAACGATTCCACGATTCTGCAATGCTGCATTATGATATAGAACATTATGCTGAATAGAAGATATTTTTCGGGATTTGTAAGACTTGATGTGATATAGTATAATGGAACATTGTGGTCAAATACAGTCACTATCCTCATTTATTGGTCACCTAAATCACCGGGAGAATTTCAAAACAGTCCAAACGCAAAAGGTTGAGTTTGACTCTGTGTAAAATGTGACGAAAGGAGAAAAAAAAGAAATGAAAATTTGAAAGTGTCGACAGAAAAAAAAAACGCTTGAAAGAGAAAGTATCAGAAATGTGAACCATGTAATGAGTCATAAACATAAGCCGTGACGTCATACTAGAAACAGCTACGAGACGAGAGAGACCACCACTATAATAAAAGCAGCCGCGTCCTCGAGAATCCGAAGAATAAAAGAAGTAACGGAATATATTGAACTCATCAGAAGCTGAATCGGAGAAGAAGAATTAACGATGACGGCGACGAACAAGCAGGTGGTATTGAAAAACTACGTGAGTGGTTTCCCTAAGGAATCCGATTTCGATTTCAAAACCACCACCGTCGAATTTAAACTTCCGGGAGGGTCTAACTCAGTTCTGGTGAAGAATCTCTACTTGTCATGCGATCCTTACATGAGGATTCGCATGGGGAAACCTGATCCTTCCACTGCTGCTCTTGCTCAAGCTTACGCTCCCGGCAAGGTACTATATATTATTGACGAGATTCTTCTTTAGTTATCCGGTTATGCAAATCTCCAGCGAAATTCGAATCTGATGATAATGTTTACTTTGTTTTGATTTGGCTTGCATGCTTTGATCTTGAGCTCGTTTTCACTTGTGTCTTGAGATTGTTTATGTGATTTTTTCTATTTTTGGATATAGTGACAAGAACGATATCTTTATAATATACTTGACAAATCCACAAATAGAAAAGGAACTGGATGTTACATAAACGTTCTCATCAGTTAGATTGGTGTTCTTGAAGATTCTAGAGAAGAAAATGTGTCTATCTCTGTTTCTCGTGTTGACTGTTGTTTTTCCGTTGTGTGTTTTGGTGCAGCCAATCTTTGGGTATGGAGTGTCTAGAGTTATAGAATCTGGGCATCCAGATTACAAGAAAGGTGACTTACTCTGGGGGATAGTTGGATGGGAGGAGTATAGTGTTATTACTCCAATGACTCACATGCATTTCAAGATCCAACATACCGATATTCCATTATCTTACTACACTGGACTTCTCGGTATGTTAATTAATATATCTCGGCCTTTTTTCCTAGTTTTGTAACTGGAATCACTCTGTAAATTTAGGAAATCTGCTTCTTGATATACAAAGTTCTGGCTTGAGACAGTGATCATGTTGTTGAATGTCATAAACTTTATAGATGTCTAACAAAATTAGAAACGTTGTTTGAAACGTAGGAAGGGAATTAATTATAACTGCAATCTAGAAGACTAGAGTTTCAACTGTTTGGTTTGTTGATCTGTTTCATATATTCACTGTTTCATGGTTGTGTCCTGTCCTAATAGGTATGCCTGGTATGACTGCCTATGCTGGGTTTTATGAAGTTTGTTCTCCAAAGGAAGGAGAGACAGTTTATGTGTCAGCTGCATCTGGTGCTGTTGGTCAGCTTGTGGGACAATTTGCTAAGATGATGGGCTGTTATGTTGTTGGAAGCGCCGGAAGTACAGAGAAGGTGAGATGATGGACAATTTGTATCCTTTTATTTCTTGGTTTTCCTTCAGGAGAATGACTTGCCCAATTACTTCCTTTTTCGGGATTTGCTAGGTTGATCTTCTGAAGACCAAGTTTGGGTTTGATGATGCATTTAACTACAAGGAAGAACCAGACCTTAGTGCTGCCCTCAAAAGGTTCAGTGAACTACTTATTTCTAAGCGCTTGATGTCTTTAACTGTTAGGATCGGTTTACATAAGAAAGCGGCAATTCACAACTAAAGTAGAAACAAAAGAAATTGATCAAAGCATGAACACCATGATCCAGAGCCGGCCTTGACAACAGGCTGGTCAAACCAATGAGTAATCTAAGGTTTATCAACTGCTGTTTGACTAATCTAAGAGACATTCTCTCTCCTTTATCTTTTGCAGGTGTTTCCCTACAGGCATTGACATATACTTTGAAAACGTAGGAGGCAAAATGCTAGACGCAGTGCTATTAAACATGAACCCACACGGACGTATCGCTGTGTGTGGAATGATCTCACAGTACAATCTTGAAAACCAAGAAGGTGTACACAACCTATCCAACATAATCTACAAAAGAATCCGCATTCAAGGCTTTGCAGTGTTTGATTTCTACGAGAAATACTCAAAGTTCTTGGATTTTGTGCTTCCGCACATTAAAGAAGGGAAGATCACGTACGTGGAAGATGTAGCTGATGGGCTTGAGAAAGGTCCTGAAGCTCTTGTGGGACTCTTCCATGGTAAGAACGTTGGAAAACAAGTTGTTGTTATTGCTCGTGAGTGAATATATATATCTATGGGAGTAATGTTGTATGTATCCAAAAGATTTTGTATGGGTGTTCGAATCCAAGCCTGAGGTTTTGGTTTATAAATACTAGATTACTAGTAATTCAAGTAATTTTTTAATATGTATCAATTTGTTCGTTCGTTATGGTTTTGAATCATTTTCTGTGTGACTTGTTTATCAAATTCAAATGTATCAAGGTAGTAACAAACAATCTCAAACCCCTCTCACAAATTCAAAAATGTAATTAAGTTAGTGTTGCTATTTGTGCAACTCCTTTTCTTCTTTATTAGAGGACATCACGATTAACAATCACATGGCTCTGTTTTGCGAGAACTATTTGGAGCTGGGATACTGTTTTGTGGGTTTGGTGTGATATGTGTTTTGTCTCTGGTCTTAAGAATCTTCGATGTTCCAGAGACAAAGGGACCACACTTGACACTTGAGGAAATTGAAGCCAAATGTCTCTAAAACGATGAGGTGTGTTCTTTTGTAATTGATAACGTAAATCAGATAATAAAGAGGAAAATGGATTCGAAAGATATAGATTGATAATTTGATACGACGTTCATGAAACGCAACATCAACTTCTCATCTACAAGAGTCTCAAGAGAGAAGCTCCGGTAAACGATGAGGAATAGCTTGAGAATTACAGAGAATTCTCAAGTAGTAACAGAGAACAAAATGAAGAAGAAGATACAATCTCAGATTTTAGCATAATGAAGTGTCTTCAGCTTCTTATTGACCTCATTCTTCTGTTCTTAATATTGACCGTTGCTTTTAATCTTCAATTACCACCGTCCACGTGTCACTCATTTATCACCATCCTTTTCCTATATCAGTAATGTATAAACACCAACTCTTGTGAAAATGTGACAGAAGAGAGAATTGGAAAGAAAATGAAATGTGAAAGGAAATGAAAATATATCACAAAATGTGAAAGTGTCAACAATAAAAACGCTCGAAAGAGTTTAAAAATTGTGAACATATTGTGATGAATCATCATGAGCAGTGACTTCATACTTGATATTACGAGTGAGAGGCCACTATAAAAAGCAGGCGCGTCCTCGAAGAAGAAGAAGAAGAAGTAACAAATTGGTGGAAATCAGAAGTTGAATCGGAGAATAACAACGATGACGACGAACAAGCAGGTCATATTCAAAGACCACGTGAGTGGTTTCCCTAAGGAATCCGATTTCAATTTCACCACCACCACCGTCGAACTTAGGGTTCCGGAAGGTTCTAAATCGGTTCTTGTGAAGAATCTCTACCTGTCATGCGATCCTTATATGCGGTCTCGCATGGGGAAACCTGATCCCTCCTCTGCTCTTGCTCAAGCTTACGCTCCCGGCAAGGTATGAACGACGAGGATCTACTTTTAATCTCCGATTAGGAAGATCTCCGGTGAAATTCAAATCGGATGAAAATGTTTTGTTTTGTTTTGTTTTGTTTGGTTTGGTTTTATATGTTGAGATATAATAAATTATACTTTGTGACCAGAATGATGTCTTATTATATAACAAACGGATCAACTGTTCTAGTTTAATGTTGGATTATTTCTGTACTTAAATTAATCAGGATGCTTCTTATTTATATAAACTAGATGACAATGGTATAAAAACTTCAGATTGGGGTTCTTGAAGAAGACTCTGACAATAAATTTTGTCTCTTTGTGTTTTTTGCTTTCTCTCGTGTTGACTGTTGTTGTTGCATTGTGTGTTTTTGGTGCAGCCAATCTATGGGTATGGAGTGTCTAGAGTGATAGAATCTGGGCATCCAGATTACAAGAAAGGTGATTTACTCTGGGGAATAGTTGGATGGGAGGAGTATAGTGTTATTACACCAATGGCTCACATGCATTTCAAGATCCAACATACAGATGTTCCATTATCCTACTATACTGGACTTCTCGGTATGTTAATCTATGCCTTGCTCCTTGTTTTGTAAGTGGAAAATGTGGAATCACTTGGTAATTTTAGACAGAGATCATGAAGTTGAATGTCATAACCATGTATAATAGTTTTGAATGATGAAACCGGTGTGTGGGAAATGGAATTAGTTATGTCGAGTTTTAAACTTCAATGTAGAAGACTAGAGTTTCGAACGTTTGGTTTGTTGATATGTTCAATATATTCTCTCCTGATTGGTTTTCTCTGTTCTTGACAGGTATGCCTGGTATGACTGCCTATGCTGGGTTTTATGAAGTTTGTTCTCCAAAGAAAGGAGAGACAGTTTATGTGTCAGCTGCATCTGGTGCGGTTGGTCAGCTTGTGGGACAATTTGCTAAGATGATGGGCTGTTATGTTGTTGGAAGCGCTGGAAGTAAAGAAAAGGTGAGAATTTGACCATCATTTCCATATTTTGATTCCTTATGTTTCTTGGTTCTCCTTCAAGAGAAAGATTAATTAGCCCTTTTACTTCTTTTTGGGGGATCTGTTAGGTTGATCTCCTGAAGACCAAGTTTGGGTTTGATGATGCATTTAACTACAAGGAAGAATCTGACCTTAGTGCTGCCCTCAAAAGGTTCGGTTACGGGTTTTTTCAAAGTGTTTGGTGTCTACAACTGTTAGGATCGATTTGCAGAATAAAGCGGCAATTCACAACTAAATGGAAGCATGAATCTAAGTGGAAACCACTTAAGAACTGGAGAAAACCCCAATGAAACTCCGCAATTAGAACTCTTTTCGAAGAAAAAACGAGTTTATCTTCATTGATTGATATCTAATCAATTGTGCTCTTACTAATCTAAGAGAGATTCTCTTCTTTTTCCCAGGTGTTTTCCCAAGGGCATCGACATGTACTTTGAGAACGTAGGAGGCAAAATGCTAGATGCAGTGCTCTTAAACATGAACCCACACGGGCGTATCGCTGTCTGTGGAATGATCTCACAGTACAATCTTGAAAATCAAGAAGGTGTACACAACCTATCCAATATCATCTACAAACGAATACGCATTCAAGGCTTTGTAGTGGCTGATTTCTACGACAAATACCCAAAGTTCTTGGAGTTGGTGCTTCCGCGCATTAAAGAAGGGAAGATAACGTATGTGGAAGATGTAGCTGATGGGCTCGAGAAAGCTCCTGAAGCTCTTGTGGGGCTTTTCCATGGTAAGAACGTTGGGAAACAAGTTGTTGTTATTGCTCGTGAGTGAAGAATACTTATTTGGGAGTAATGTCTTATTGCGCGTGAGTGAAGAATACTTATTTGGGAGAAATGTTATATTTATCCAACAAGAGTTGGTATGTCTGTTGAACCCAACCGTGAGTTTTTGGTTTATGAATAATACTAGTAACTATAATATATAGTAATGTGAATCTGTTTGTTATTCGTTTTATGTGGCTTGTTCATAAAATGTATGAAAGTAATAATAACAAATAACGACAAACCTCTCTCACAAATGAAAAAAGAAAAAAGAGGCTAAATAGTAAATACAAACCCAGAGCCTAAATACAAACCCATGTTTTCTATAGCTCACGTTCCCATGTATGCTTTGTTTAAACATCAATGGATACAGTTACTGTTGCTATTTTGTGCAATTCCTTTTTTTCTTTATTCGAGGACAAGAAAATTACAATTACAATTACATGGCTCTGTTTTGCGGAAACTATTGCGAGCTGGATACTGTTTTGTGGGTTTGGTGTGATATGTCATATGTGTTCTGTCTCTCTGTACCCAAATTTGTTAATGAGGTGACCAGCAAACGAGGATATTGACCATAACGATTATGACTTTCAGGTCAGTAGTCTCGTCCGGTCGAGGATCATCAAAGCAAGTCTCGTCTAGACTCTAGTCCTCTTTAATAGCGAAGACCTTGAGGCAAACTTTCTTGGGAAGGACTCCTGATAACCAGTAGAGAGCTATTGAAGCTGGATTAACATTCAGAGAAATAAATGTGAAAGTCAAAAAAAAAAAACGTTCGAAAGAGAGAATCCAAATGTGAAAAATCAGAACACATAAGCAATGACGTCATACTTGATAAGTTGATATCATGAATTCGTGGCACACTGGAGAAGCCACTATAAAAGCGGCCGCGTCATCGATAAACCAAAGAAGAAGCAATAACAAAATTTGGTGAAGTCAGAAGAATCAACGATGACGACGGCGACGAACAAGCAAGTTATATTGAAAGACTACGTGAGTGGTTTCCCTACGGAATCCAATTTCGATTTCACTACCACCACCGTCGAACTTAGGGTTCCGGAAGGTACTAACTCTGTTCTGGTGAAGAACCTATACTTGTCATGCGATCCTTACATGAGAATTTGCATGGGGAAACCTAATCCTTCCACTGCTGCTCTTGCTCAAGCTTACACTCCCGGCCAAGTAATGATGATAATGTTTATTTTGTTTGGTTTGCATGTGAAGAAACTAGATGCTTCTTATTGATGTAGAAACTACATGACAATTTGGTGTTCTTGAAGACTCTGAGAAGAAATTGTGTCTCTTCGGGTTTTTCTTTTCGCTATCTCTATCGCGTTGAGTCTTCTTGTTTCCATTGTGTTTTTGGTGCAGCCAATAGAAGGGTACGGAGTGTCTACAGTGATAGAATCTGGGCATTCAGATTACAAAAAAGGAGACCTACTCTGGGGTATAGTTGCATGGGAGGAGTACAGTGTTATCACTTGACTCACGAGCATTTCAAGATCCAACATACTGATGTTCCATTGTCTTACTACACTGGACTTCTCGGTATGTTAATCTCAGCCTTTTTCATAGTTTTGTAAGGTGGAATCACTCTGTAAAATTTTGGAAATCTGCTTCTTGATGATACAATGTTTTGATGTCTAACAAATCTTAGAAACATATCAATGGAATTGGTTGTAACTTTAGTCTAGAAGACTAGAGTTTCAACTGTTTGGTTTGTTGATCTGTTTCATATATTCACTCTTTGATGGGTGTTCTCTGTTACTGAAAGGTATGCCTGGTATGACCGCATATGTTGGGTTTTATGAGATCTGTTCTCCAAAGAAAGGAGAGACAGTTTATGTGTCAGCTGCATCTGGTGCTGTTGGTCAGCTTGTGGGACAATTTGCTAAGATGATGGGCTGTTATGTTGTTGGAAGTGCTGGTAGCAAAGAAAAGGTGAGAATTTGATCATTATTTTCTATATTTTGATTCCTTATATTTCTTGGTTCTCCTTCAAGAGTATGATTAACCATTTTTGGGGTATCTGTTAGGTTGATCTCCTGAAGACCAAGTTTGGGTTTGATTATGCATTTAACTACAAGGAAGAACCTGACCTTAGTGCTGCGCTCAAAAGGTTCAGTAAACTACTTATTTCTAAGTGTTTTATGCCTATAAATGTTAGAATCCGTTTGCATAATAAAGCGGCAATACTTTTTGATTGATCTTCTCAATTGCGTTTTGACCAATCTAAGAGATATTCTCCGTTTTTTTCCAGGTGTTTCCCTAATGGCATTGACATATACTTTGAGAATGTAGGAGGCAAAATGCTAGATGCAGTGCTTATGAACATGAACATGCACGGGCGTATCGCTGTCTGTGGAATGATCTCACAGTACAATCTTGAGAACCAAGAAGGTGTACACAACCTATCCAACATAATCTACAAACGAATCCGCATTCAAGGCTTTGTAGTGTCTGATTTCTACGACGAATACTCAAAGTTCTTGGAGTTTCTGCATCCGCACATTAAAGAAGGGAAGATAACGTACGTGGAAGATGTAGCTGATGGGCTCGAGAAAGGTCCTGAAGCTCTCGTGGGACTCTTCCATGGTAAGAATGTTGGGAAACAAGTTGTTGTTATTGCTCGTGAATGATGAATACTTTAATTGGGAGTAAGGTTTTATTGCTCGTGAGGGAATAATACTTATTTGGGAGAAATGTTATATTTATCCAACAAGAGTTTGTATGGCTGTTGAACCCAACCGTGAGTTTTTGGTTTATGAATAATAGTAATTATAGTATATACAGTAAGATTAATTTGTTTGTTATTGGTTTTATCATTTTATGTGACTTGGTTCACAAAATGTATGTAAGTAGTAACAAACAAGCCAAAACCTCTCTCACAAATCCAAAAAAGAAGCCTAATACAAACCCATGTTTCTAGCTCTTGTTCCCAAGTATGCGTGTTTAAGCATCAATGAATACAATTTGTGCAACTCCTTTTCTTCTTTATTATAGGACATGGCTCTGTTTTGTGCTCTGTTTTAACAGTTAGTGTTGCGAACACTAATTCGGAAGATGGGGATACTGTTTTGTGGGTTTGGTGTGATATGTTATAAAGTTATTTTCACCGTTACCACCTATTTCAATTTTTCTTTCATCAATTGGCAAAGTGGACTGGACCAATCACATTTTAGCCATTTGGAAATTAGTAAACCTACCCAAATTTGTCAATTAGGTGACCAACAAACGAGGATATTGACCACAACGTGTTTAAATTTTGGTAACTCAAAGTAGAGCTATTGAAGCTGGATTAACCACAATGTTACGTTTAATACCAAATAGCTCGACGAAACTCGAAGACGTACTCCGCGTCTGGTTCCATACAAGAAGAACTTAAGCACCAGATTGCTCTGTTTTAGCCTTCGAACTCTGTTTTCTATCTTATTTCCAAAAAGACTCCGCAAAAAGTTGCATTTACCTTAACAATGTATTGAGGGTGTCAAAAACCTCTAGTTTTTCCAATTACTATCATTAGTGAGAAATTTAATACGAGTTTAGAATTAGTTCTCTAGTGTAAAAAGACGAAAAGCAAAATGTGAAAGGAGAGATACGTAAGAGGAAAAAAAAAGGTATGCAAAAGGAATGTGAAAGTCAAAGAGAGAAAAAAACGCTCGAAAGAGAAAGAATCCAAAATGTGAAAAATCAGAACACATAAGCAGTGACGTCATACTTGATAAGTTGATATCATGAATTCGTGGCACACTGGAGATGACTCTATAAAAGCAGCGGCGTCATCGAGAGAAACCGAAGAAGAAGCAGTAACAAATTTGGTGAAGTCACGAGAATCAACGATGACGGCGACGAACAAGCAAGTCATATTGAAAGACTACGTGAGTGGTTTCCCTACGGAATCCGATTTCGATTTCACTACCACCACCGTCGAACTTAGGGTTCCGGAAGGTACTAACTCTGTTCTAGTGAAGAATCTCTACTTGTCATGCGATCCTTACATGAGAATTCGCATGGGGAAACCTGATCCTTCCACTGCTGCTCTTGCTCAAGCTTACACTCCCGGCCAGGTAATGATGATAATGTTTATTTTGTTTGGTTTGCATGTGAAGAAACTAGATGCTTCTTATTGATGACAATTTGGTGTTCTTGAAGACACTGAGAAGAAATTGTGTCTCTCTTGGTTCTGTTTTTTTGCTATGTCTATCGTGTTGACTGTTGTTGTTGCCGTTGTGTGTTTTGGTGTAGCCAATCCAAGGGTATGGAGTGTCTAGAATAATAGAATCTGGACATCCAGATTACAAGAAAGGAGATTTACTCTGGGGTATAGTTGCATGGGAGGAGTACAGTGTTATCACTCCAATGACTCACGCGCATTTCAAGATCCAACATACTGATGTTCCATTATCTTATTACACTGGACTTTTAGGTATGTTAATCTCAACCTTTTTCATAGTTTTGTAAGGTGGAATCACTTTGTAAAATTTTGGAAATCTGCTTCTTGATGATACAATGTTTTGACTTGAGACAGTGAGGTCATAACCTTTATTATGGATTTCTAAAAAATCTTAGAAACATATGAATGGAATTGGTTATAACTTCAGTCTAGGGTTTCAACTGTTTTGTTTGTTGATCTATTTCATATATTCACTCTTTGATGGGTTTTTGTCTTGTCCTAATAGGTATGCCTGGTATGACTGCCTATGCTGGGTTTTATGAAGTTTGTTCTCCAAAGGAAGGAGAGACAGTTTATGTGTCAGCTGCATCTGGTGCTGTTGGTCAGCTTGTGGGACAACTTGCTAAGATGATGGGCTGTTATGTTGTTGGAAGCGCTGGAAGTAAAGAGAAGGTGAGGAATTGATAATCATTTCCATATTTTGTTTCCTTATGTTTCTTTGTTCTCCTTCAAAAGAATGATTAATTAGCCGTTTTACTTTTGGGGGATCCGTTAGGTTGATCTTCTGAAGACCAAGTTTGGGTTTGATGATGCATTTAACTACAAGGAAGAATCTGACCTTACTGCTGCCCTAAAAAGGTTCGGTGAACTACTTATTTCTAAGCGTTTTATGCCTATAAATGTTAGAATCGGTTTGCATAATAAAGTGGCAATACTTTTCGATTGATCTTGTCAATTGCGTTTTGACTAATCTAAGAGATATTCTCCTTTTTTCCAGGTGTTTCCCTAATGGCATTGACATATACTTTGAGAATGTAGGAGGCAAAATGCTAGATGCAGTGCTTGTGAACATGAACATGCACGGGCGTATCGCTGTCTGTGGAATGATCTCACAGTACAATCTTGAGAACCAGGAAGGTGTACACAACCTATCCAACATAATCTACAAAAGAATCCGCATTCAAGGCTTTGTAGTGTCTGATTTCTACGACAAATACTCAAAGTTCTTGGAGTTTGTGCTTCCCCACATTAGAGAAGGGAAGATAACGTACGTGGAAGATGTAGCTGATGGGCTTGAGAAAGCTCCCGAAGCTCTTGTGGGACTCTTCCATGGTAAGAATGTTGGGAAACAAGTTGTTGTTGTTGCTCGTGAGTGAAACTATGTTTGATACTTGTACTTTATCCAATTAGAGTTTGTGTGGGTGGTTTTTGTTTTATGGATAAAGATAATGTTTGTTATGGTTTCGAATCAAATAGATACAAAATTCGGTTTAGGTTCTTCTTTGCGTTTGGATTTTCTCTTTAAAAAAACATCAACTTAAAGTATGCAACATTGTTTAATCCCCCCACATTGTTTGCATCACACATAAAAGCGCAAGAAATTATGCTTAACACAACTAAGTTTGGCTTCATTAGTTTTGCATTGTTAGAATAGTAGTTTAGCAAATAAAAAGATTATCTCCTCAACTTGTGGCTTTAATAACCGCACTAACCGTAGAAGAGCTTGTATAAGTAGAGACAAATAAAGACGTTGAGGAACCAAAAACAAACATTTTCTAAAAAATGGCGACAACGATCAACAAGCAAGTCGTGTTACTTGATTACGTAACCGGTTTCGCCAAGGAATCCGACCTTGTAATCACCTCCACCACCATCGATCTTAGGGTGCTAAAGGGATCTATGACGGCGTTGGTGAAGAATCTCTACTTGTCTTGTGATCCTTACATGCGAAATCGTATGAGGAAACCTGATCCTCTGAGCCCTGCTACTGCTCAGTCCTTCACTCCCGGCAAGGTAAAAACATCTACTTATTGTTCATCGCTTAAACGCATCTATAAAAAAATTGTGAGAGACTTATGCTGTGTTGTGTTGTGTGTAGCCTATCTCAGGGTTTGGAGTGTCTAAAGTGATAGATTCTGGACACTCAGATTACGAAGAAGGTGACTTAATTTGGGGAGCAGTAGGATGGGAAGAGTACAGTGTTATTACACCAATTCCTAATCTTCACTTCAAGATCCATCATACCAATTTTCCTTTATCTTACTACACAGGACTTCTTGGTATTGTTAATCCCCCTTCCTCTAGGCCTTATGATCCGTTGTTGTTAACAACATTGTAATTATTTTCACTCTCCTCTGTTCTTGAAAGGTATGCCTGGTATGACCGCGTATGTTGGGTTTTACGAGATATGTACTCCAAAGAAAGGAGATACTGTGTTTGTGTCGGCTGCATCTGGCGCGGTTGGTCAGCTTGTAGGACAATTTGCTAAGTTGATGGGTTGTTATGTTGTTGGAAGCGCTGGGAGTAAAGAAAAGGTAGGTTTTACTTGAAACTCTAGCTTTCGTAATTGGATCTTGATTTGTTGAGCTTCTTTAGGTTGATCTCCTCAAGAACAAGTTTGGATTCGATGATGCCTTCAACTACAAGGAAGAACACAATCTTATTGGTGCCCTAAAAAGGTACAAGCAAAGATTTCTTCTATCCACAAATCAAGACTAACTAATATGAAAAGATTAATTCTCTCATTTTTAGGTGTTTCCCTGAAGGCATTGACATATACTTTGAGAACGTAGGAGGCAAGATGCTGGATGCAGTGATCTTAAACATGAGACCACACGGCCGTATCGCGGCATGTGGGATGATCTCACAGTACAATCTGAAGAATCCGGAAGGTATATACGGCCTCTCGCTCATTACATACAAACGAATCCGTATTGAAGGGTTCAACTGTTTCGATTACTTCCACAAATACTCGGAGTTCTTGGAGTTTGTGGTTCCGTATATAAAAGAAGGGAAGATAAAGTATGTGGAAGATGTTGCTGATGGACTCGAGAGTGCTCCTGCTGCTCTCGTTGGACTCTTTCACGGTAAAAACGTCGGGAAACAACTTGTCGTGGTTTCGCCATCATAAGTGATAAAATGAGATCAGTACGTACTTGTTCGGTAAGTGATGTTTCGGAAGTTGGATATGTCTCCGTACAAGATATGAAATTGTTGAAAAGTATATGTATTTGGTGAAGTTTGCAGAGGACGTTAGTGTTGAGTCCTTTAATTTGGTTCATAATGTTTTAGTTTCTTCAGCAACAATACAAGAGATCAGGGTTCGGTTTTGTCAATAATGTAATAATTTGTCTAAATTATGAAATAAATAAATTTATTATTAGCCTATTCCGGGTTTTTCGATCTTTGGTATGCTTTTGGTTTGATTTGGTTCAACCGTCCAATTAAGATTTTTCTCTTTTTAAACCGTGTTATAAGAAGTACTTGACCGGAAACAAAAAAAAAATCCTAAGAGAAATTGTCATTACACAAGTCGCGGTTAAGCACCCTAAAAAGAAGACACATATCTTACGACTAATGACTACAACGAATTTAGACTCTGGACTAATGCATATCCTTATATTGCTTGTTTTTTATACAATTATGTTTGTTGAAAGCCTGTTAATTGAATGTGATTCTACTTAGATATCACTTAATAAAATGTAGTCTAGTTGGTGTTTTAGATGAGAAATTGTAGGGTAATTATAACAAATCTATGCAGTATCAGCTCACTGCTCGTCCTACATCATCTTTGCAGGCTTCAGGATCAAGATCTGTCTCCAAAGAATATCTTGCAACTAAGAAAGGCACTGGCGCAGTATTTCGAATCAAATTCATTCAGGCTAGGAAGGAATGGGTCGGAGTTAGCTGAGCCGGTTTCTTTCGTGATACCATCTAAAAGCTCGAGAAACCAGCACGAGAGTTATCAATTAGCGATGTGGAAACTAAGGGATCATGTCTGTCTCTCTCCCTCTTCATCCTCCTCTTTCTATCTTTCAGACTTGTGAATTATCCACACATGTGCACATTCATCCACATGAACACGCTCAAGAACTAGTGTTCGGGTTTATCACAGGTTTTGTCTTCTAAATCTACGTCCTTTTCAAGACCAGTCTCCGAACGCGAATGGCTGAAAAACTCAGCAAAGATATGGGAGATGGTGAAGAATTCTCCGATCATTGCGGAGTAAGGTAGGACGCTTCAAAGTTCCGGTATGTTTCGGAGGTAGAAGACCTTAACTTATAGTCAGTGTCTTCATATTGTAGACTTGCTCATTTGTTGGTCAAACCAGACTTGCCTTTACTGAATTCGTTGAACTTGAGATTTCAAGTTCTTAAAGAATAGTGTCATGAATATTTTTAATTACAGCAAAATCTCTCTGTTGCTTACATTCTCCCTCTGAATACAGCAAATTGCGTTTAAGTTTTCTCTTCGAAAGATGAAGAAATCATTCAGACTTGAGGTGGTAAAATCAAAAAATCATAAGGCATTATGTAACCTTAATTTACCGAATTGTAACATGAAGCATTTCGTCGAACATCTTCAATGCATTATGGTAACAGAATTATATCAATCGATTTCTGATATTCCACAAATTCTGAATTCTGGAACAAACAAAATAATCCAATCTACGGATTTGTGTTAAGGGAGACACTCTCTCTAGATGTTCCTTACATACTTATCTATCATCACTTGTCGAATTCCCAAATGACTCCTCCATCTTCTTTGACTTTTTTGTTGATCCAAGCTTCAATAACCATACCAGCACCGATCCCACCAAGGATGAAACTTCCATAGTAGGCAAGAGCCCTTGGCCATGGCTTTCGCGGGAGGAAGTAAGCTTCGTACTTGTCTTCAAGTCCCCTCGGTATTTGTTTCCTCGCTCTCGTCACCGTTTTCACACCACTTGTTGTTGGCTTCTTCGTCTTCTCATTCTCAGTTCCCCACTCTTCTCCTTTCCATGGATCCTTTGCTCCCTCACTTGCCATTTTGAATCGCCCAACGAATTGCCGTAAGAAATCTCAATTTCAGTTTCAACTGGATCAAAGTGGTGATCTTAGTCTTTGATGATGGTCAATTAGGGCAGTGTCACTACCTCTTCAGAAATTTTATCAAAAAATGAAGAATTGACATATATTGGGCCCAATAAAAGATCCTTTAAGCCCACTAAAGCTGATCTTAGCCCGATAAGTTTAGTTTGTGGAAGGAAAAAGTCTCGCTCACATATTCGTAGACGCATCTCGTCTGAACAAAATCTGAGAATCTTCATCGATCGCGAAATAAACACACTGGTCAACAAAATCTGGTTCGAATCTATTTTATCTTCTCGTTTCTTTAAATCAACTATTGCTGATCATATTTCTTTTTTTCTGGCTAAATTCTTAAACTGATGGAGTGATTGTAGATTTCAGCAATAATTAGGAATGGAATCAGAGTTAATATTTCATGAAGGTGGATGTCATTGTGGGAAAATCAAATGGAGAGTTAAAGCAGCAAGAAGTGTGATTGCTTGGAGCTGCAACTGCTCAGATTGTTCAATGAGAGGCAATGTTCACTTTATTGTTCCTTCAAGCAACTTTGAGCTTCTTGATGACTCAAAGGACTTCATTACTACTTACACTTTTGGGACTCACACGGCCAAACATACCTTCTGCAAGGTTTGTGGGATCACATCGTTTTATATCCCGAGGTCTAACCCTGATGGAGTCGCTGTCACAGTTAAGTGTGTCAAGTCGGGGACACTGGCTCACATCGAGGTCAAAAGCTATGATGGTCAGAACTGGGAAATGTCGCACAAAAAGACTGGTATTGCCTCGTTTTCCAAGGAGTGATATGACAAGATCAACTCAAGATGGTAATGGCTAAGAAAGGAAAAAAAAGAAGAAGATTCTGAAGCAGTCATAGATATCTCACCTTTAGAATCACAGGGAGAAACAATTTGGAAATAAGAAAGCTTTTCCTGCCTAAACCCATTTGAGAATAATGCTCAGGGTTTTGAGTCTTTAAGTCTTGTTCAAATCTACACCTGCAGATACCTGTGTTGATGATAAGTTTTTATGATATCATTTCTTCTTGTTACCTGCATCGGTTCCAGCTAGTTTTTTTCTCTGTTGATGCTCTGCGACTTTGTAATCAATGACCTCTCTGAAAAGGTTTGCGTCCAATAAGCAGTTTGCGCTTCCATACACAGCAGCTTGAACGCTTGCCATCAATTTCGCGATTTCTCTACCCGAAAACCCTTTTGTTTTGGCGGCAGCTTCTTTCAGGAGATCCTCAGTAACGCCTTTTATCTCAATTGTCTGCTGCTCTTTTTTGAAAAGGCTTTGGAGCAAACCCGGCTTTTTTAGATTCGTCTTAGATATGTACTTCTCTAGGTAGAGGTTTAGAAGCTTGAAGCGCTCTTCTTCTCCAGGCAAGGGGAATTCAAGAGTCTCATCGATACGGTCAGCCACTGCTGAGTCTAGATCACCAGGTCTGTTTGTGGCAAGCGCTAGGACTATGTCTTTGGACTGGTCACCCGTACGGAAGAGGAGGGCATTTAGTGCACTCCTTTGGGCTTCGCTCATGTATGTTTTGTTCCGCCTGTCAAATTTGCAATCAAATCAACACATTAATAACTCAAACGCCGGAGTTAAGTTTAATTATCATCAGCATCTGATTTGCGACTTACTCGCACAGAAATGCATCGGCTTCATCGATGAAGAGCAACAAGCCTCTCTTAGATTTTTTGGACCAGTCAAACAGTTGGTGTATCTTTGTTACAGCCTGAGCTCCAAGTGGAGCAACATCTCCACCCGTCATCAATGCATAATCTAGACCCTGAATGGTAACAGATCAAAGTACGTAAGTGATTATTGAAGTAACAAGCCTGAGACTCTACAATTTTAATGCCCATGTATAACCTAGAACTAAGATCTTGATCTGAAAAATGCATTACTCTTCATACATGATATAATAACTGTAAGCATCAGAAATGTAGGGAATACATACAGATCTTCGAGCCAGCTCTCGGGCAGCCATTGTCTTCCCTGTTCCTGGTGGACCGTAGAAAAGTATATTTCGGAAAGGTGCTTGGTGGGCTTTTGTGTTGGCAGTTGCATTAGCTAGCTGTTCGATTCTCTTTTCAAGAGCAGGGCGCAAGATAACATCACCAAACCCTTTTCCAGTTTTGGAAGTAGACTCCTTACCACCACCCCGCAATGTGGACAAGACACGAGAAGCAGAACCAGACCAAGGGTACTTTCCTCTCGATGATTCTCTAATTAGAGAAGGTTGTCCTAATATTCTATCTACGTAGCTCCAGATAACCTTGGCACCTTCTCTGCAACAAGCAATCTATAAGATGACTGAGTTCCTCAACCTTTAACGACAAGAACTCATGAGTGGCACTTTTTCTCAACCATTTTTAGTCTTTACCTCGTTGTGTAGATCCCAGCTGCAAGAGCGGTTAGACCTCCAACAGCAACAATTAGCTTATTTTGATCTGTTAGAATGGTACGCAACCCCCCTAGGAAAACGGGTAAAGAGTCAATCATTTATTTAAAAGTGTAGTCATAGAAGTATTTAAGAGAGTCACATGCCTATTATAAATACTTCTAGACTCTAATTACTACCAGGGTAAACTGCCACAGGAAAGCTTCTACAATGAATGAAAAAAAACGATAGAGAGATACTGTTTATCACTAATGTCTGACCTCCAATATGATCGAAGGTAGTATTGATGGCAGAAACCCATTTCTCTCTTTCTGCATTTGCACGATCAACAAGCATTCTCCTGTTGACATCCTCAGAAAGCTTTGATTCACGAGCTCTCCCTTCAGCTTCTGCCATAGCTTTGACCCTGATTGTCTCACGTTCAATCTCAGCTTTCTCCCTCTCTGTCTGTCGTCTCTGGGCTTGAATCTCTTCCTCAGTAGCTCGTCGAGCTACTTCCCGCCTAATTGCTGATTCTTCTTGCATTTTCACAAGTTCTTGGTTTCTTGTCCTCTGGGCTTCATTCTCAGCCTGTAACAAGATACACAGCATAAGTTGTTGGAGAGAATAAAATTTCCCAATGTTAAATAAATAAATAAAAAGTATATGTAGAATCGCATGCCTGCATCCTTTTTCTTGCTAACTCATCTTCATAGCGGGCCATCTGTGATTTTGTTTGTGCTTGGTGCTGAGCAAGTTTCTTCTGTTCCTCATATATCACCCTTTGCCTCTCCTGCGAAATGGAAAATGTCAGGAACATAACTTTACAAAACAAGAATCTTCAAAGTAAAATAATGAATGATGCAACAAAAATGTAACAGCAACGGATATAGTTACAATGTCGCTGCAAAGTTGATTCTGGTAGGTTCTACGAAAGAACACCTATACGATATAAGTAACTAAAACACAAAGATAGATAGCTTTAAACTCACAGCTTCAGCTTGGGATTGCATAGCTTTAAACTCCTGCGCCTTAGCGGTAAACTCAGCCTGCCTCGTCTCTTCTCGAGTCTTAATACTTTCAAATACCTATCAGAAACCAAATCATCAATCGTGAGGCCAAGCATGACTGATAAACACAGGAAAAAAAAATTGACATCCATCCCAGAATACTACTAGAGAAAACTTAATAGCTCGAACTTATCTTCCATTGGCTACACCATACACAACTCTTATCTACTTGAGAATCTCTAGTCGGAAGTATCTATGTATAGCTTCTATAAATAACAGAATTGGGTTAGTTCTTAAGACCTTTTTGGCATGAGCTGAGTTGTTGATCCCTTTCAAGGCCTTTGCTCCTCGCTCCAACGCTTCCGGATCAAACCCAGCTGAAGTTGTTCTCGGATTATTGTTCCGAATCCGAGGAGGAGCATCAGATTCTTCGCCAGCAACAGACGGTTCTTTCCCAGATTCCGACGCCGGCGGAGTAGAACCTTGCTGCTGAGGAATCGAAGCAGACGGAGAAGTGGAGAAGCCAGAGAAAGTGAAAGGTCCATCTGCAGCAGCGAATTTCGACGGCGCGAGAGAAGCGGAGGCAGCTAGGGCTGAGATCACACCAATCGCAATTTTCTGAGCCATTTGTCTCCTCGAAAGGGAATGAGAAATGAAGAGAGAATAGACTAGGGTTCTTACCGATTTTAAGGGGATTTTAAAAATTGGTGTAAAGAGGATTTAAGAGGACGAAATTGGCTTGATGAACAAGAAATTCGAATCCATAGAAATGGAGGCAGAGAAAGTTGCCAAAGGTTTTAGTAGGGTTTCTCTGCGAAAGGAAAGGAAAACAAAAGACTTTAGATCTTGGGTCGGTTTTACCCAATTGTCTGGATACTTGACCCGAATACCCGACTCATTTGATAGACGTTTTAAATAATTTTGTTTCTTGTTTTTAACAAAAGTTATAATTTCATTTTAGAAAAATAAGTTATCATTTTATAAAGTTCAAATTTTTTTAGTGTATAATTTGTGTGATTTATTTTTAAATATAATATTGTTTTATTAATATATACCATAATAGATAGTATCATGTAAAACTTGTAAGCATAAGTTTATTATTTATATCTAACCAGGCCGAGTACAATGAAAGGGTTGTCAGACAAATAATTTTGGAGGAAAGTCTCTAAAGAAATATTATAAAGGAAATTTAAAAACTAAACTCATAATTTAACTGATTGTTACAATAAGGTTCATCGTTTTTTTTCTTTTACATGTATATAGTAAATATAAACTATAACAAGAGAGTACTATTACACACAATGACACAACGTAACTAAGTGTTATATGTGGTATGTGCAGTATTATACTTCACATGCCGATCAAACTCGCTAATAATCCAAACAAAGGAATAACGATCGAAGTCAGCATTTTCACGTCATGGATGCTAGGAGAATCTGATTTTGGCTGGCTAATCGGACTGCTGACTGGAGGAGGAGCGGTAAGAGTATGATCAGCAGGACGAGAACTATTTTGATCACTATTGTTATGACTATTTTGGTCACTATTGTTGTGACTGCTAGGGCAAGAAATGAAGGGTAATGTGTGATTATTTCGAGGAGAATCGTCGTCGACAGTACTTGGAGATTGTAGTATACCGTCGATTCCATGACATTTGATAGAGCCTAAGCTACATATGTTGCGGCTTATAATCTTGACGTTATTGAGAAAGTAGTTTGATCTTCCACCATTGGAGATCTCGAGGGTGTAATGTGGTAAAGAGGAAGGAACAATGGAGCCATTGGGGATGAGATTAAGGTGCTCGAAAAGAAGAGAAGAAGGGATTGAGTGGCGAAGCAAGAACTCGGTAACCGAATCTTGTTGATTAATAATGTTTGATGTAGAAAGGGTTTTGTCCTTTGGCATCAAGAATGTGACATTGGCTAAGAATCGAGGATTTACGGATGGTAACATGTTGATGAGCATCACAAAAGAGAAGTAATTTGCTTTCTCCATTTCTTCGATGGCGATAGAAAGTTCATGGTTGTTAGGCACATGAGGACTCTTTTGGGCTCTTGTTGATGATGTTACGATGATGACTAACATGCAGAAGGTTATCACATGAGTTTGAATAGCTCTCATTTTTGTAACAAGAAACTTTCTTGTTCTTTTTTGGGGTTTTTTTGGAGATTAGATTGGTGGGATACTTAGATATAATCTCTCATAGTTAGGTGAAGAATTTTGGTAGGTGATAGATAAGGTTTAGCTTTGGACATGCGTGTGTTGTTTTCCCCCAATCGAGTGGTCATAAGGTCATGGTATCCGCATGGTGAACGAGTTTGTAGATAGTTTGTTCAACTAGTATAATTTGTGATATTTACTGTGGATAATACTATAGATCACCAAAACATAACTTCTTAATTATTCCAATTTATTAATTTCTAATATATTTTGTTTCATTTGACAATAATAAAATGTCGAAGAGGATTTTTTTTTTGAAAATATATTAAATAATATATATACGTTTGCCTATAAAAAGACCCTAATAGAAGAATTTGGTTGAATCAATAATCACGAACAAGTAACTAATAATTTCAATTAGAAAATTTTGATTAACGTTCTATAATGTGTTTCTTGGAACTTTTATATAAATAATCCATACGACTATCGGTAAAGTTCTTTCCTCTAAGATCTATCAAACGACATGCGTTTAATCTCAAAATACATAAGATTCTTGTTCAAAAATTATTCACGTACCTGCACCCATAAATCGACAATGCGTTGCATAATTCATAATTGCATTCGCACATGGTTGTCACGTTGAGTCATGAAGATTGAAAGACACGTCTAAATTTTTTCATAAGTATTAAATTTCTCAATAATGTATTTCATATAAAACTATTGTAGGAATACCTATACCCTAACATGTTTCATAAATTAGATTTAGCTTGCGTGTACGACTTTTTCTCTATGAGAATTCTTTTCATGTACTAACATTTTGTTTTTATTACAGTTTATTTTGATTTAAATCAGATATGAGTCCACCCAATCTTGTTCCATGAACTAGATATAGCTCGTTTTGTTCGACTTTTTGGGTAGATGAGTCACTCTCATGTTTTACTTCATTTTTTTTTTGTTAGTTTGGTTTCAATTCTAGTTATTTTAGATTTAGAAAGAAAAAGAAAAACTCAAAACCAAATGATCCAAATTAAAATTCATTTCGGTTATCAAAATCAGGACTTTAAGGTTTCTTATATATGTGACATATTCCCACCATATCCATAGAATGTTGTTATAAGATTAGTTTTTTTTGATAAACCACTAGGGTACATGTGATTGTCAAAATTTGGTATCAGATTAAGTTCAAAAGTCTTCAATCAAAAACCAATTATTGAGAGTACATGGTTTTTCAAAATTTACTTATATTTGACGTTACTTTTAAATGTGAGGTTTCTAATATCTTGTAGCAAACTTATACATGCAATTTTGAAGATGACAAGATAAACTTAATGACTTTAGTAAGACGTAAAGAACCAAATATGTATATATATTCTGGTTTTTAGTACACCATTTTAGTAATAGCTGACTGTCTAGTTCCACCACAAATCAAAGGTTACTTACAAGTCACAACAAATACGACCACAGTGAAAAAATGGCCTCTTTACATAGAAAGTGGAACAAAGGTAATGAGCAAAGCATTCATGTTCATAAACAAATGATACAACAGAGAACCAAAAAAGGACAACGAGGGAAACTAAGTTCCTGCACTCGTTCAAACTATATTTAACCGATCTTTGTCCTAACATGATCCATCATCATCTTCAGACAGAAAGAAAACAAAAAATCTAATAAAGGAATATGATTTAATACAATAAAAAGACAACGAGTTTTTCTTGTTCTGTATTGTGATTTTTGACAAGAAAGAAATCAACCTATCATGGAAAACTGAAGTTTCCTCCGATCTCAGTATTACCAGCCGGTGGATTAATGGCGACCCAAAGAAGAGAAATGGTAATGGCCACAAGACCAGACCAAACATACACAATCGTTGGTGTTCTTCCTCTTCTTCCCATTAGACCTTTAGCAAATGGATAAAGATGTGCCAAAACCCAAAAACTGAAGAACACTCCTCCAATCAGTTTACTCCACTGAGGAACCACACTGTAAATCGTCCTGCTGAATCCAACCGCAATCGCTATCAGATTCACCATAATGATGGTAATCGGAGGGATCATAAGTGAAGTCCATTTCACCATGTACAAATCCGCAAACTCGTCGTCTATATCATCTCCTCCGGATTTACTCGTGAGCGTGAAGGAGATTTCGACTCCTGCTACAACTTTGAGCAAACCTTGAAGCACAGCTGCGAGATGAGCACTTGTTCCTCCAATGAGCCAAAACTGTTCGTTTCTCCACCATTCCTCGAGTGAGATTCCTGACCATTTGATCTCGAGGAGGGCCAGTAAGCAGAGAGTGATGGAGATGATGAGAAGGTAGACTAGGAAAGTGACGTTGAGCGTCTGGACGATGAACTGACCAGAGAAGAGGGAGAGCGCTGGTAGGAAACAGTATACGATGAGGAAGATCGATGTGAACGGGTAGATACCGACGTTTAAGTAGGCAATTCTCTGGAGTATTTTCATTTTCGAGCTTGCGAGAAGAGCGTTGTTACGGGAGAAAAAGATCTCCACCGAGCCAGTAGCCCAACGGAGAACCTGGTGAAGCCTATCCGTCAAGTTAATAGGAGCTGTGCCACGGAAAGCATCCCGTTTCGTCACACAGTAAACCGATTTCCAGCCTCGGTTATGCATTCTATAACCTGTGACAACATCTTCAGTGACTGAACCGTAAATCCATCCGATACGTGATCCCCACTCAGTTTTATCCTCGTACCAGCAAGAGATAACAGCAATGGCTTCTGCTACAGTCGATGCATCAAGAAGTTCTCGAGGAATGGTGAGTGCACCCGGTGGACGCCCGTTTTTAACCGCAGGGTGGTCCGCGAGAGGCCGGCCTTGGAACTCAGCAACGGGAATTGAATCAATGAGGAATGTTGAGTTACCGAACTTCTTCGGGACTAGAGAGAGATTCATCTCTTCGTCATCATAATCACTCATACGCAGAGCTCGGTTTTCTTCAGGAATATTCTTCTTCTTGCTACGAGGGAAACAACAACTCCAGCAACTTGGGGAAAAGTCCTTGCTTCGAGGCGGATTGAATCCATAAAGCGCGATTCTTCGGAAGAGACAACCGGTTCCGACATAAACCGGACCCATAAGCCCATCAAGAGCTCTCATGTTGACGTCAAAGAAGACAGTGTTGTGATTAGCATATCTATCAGATGGGTCAATACCTTCAAACCGCTGCGGAAACTGAACGTAGCAAAGACGATCCCCGCCTCTATCCATCATGAAACACATGCCTTCTCTCAGAGCCTCAGAGTTGTATATGTAATGATCACAGTCAAGATTGAGTATGAACGGTCCATTTGACATAATCGCAGAAGCTCTGACTAAGGCGTTCATGGCTCCAGCCTTCTTGTTATGATCATAACCAGGTCGCTTCTCACGAGAAACATACACAAGGAGCGGGAGTCGAATGTCCACGTCGGTTAGATCAAGAAACCCTTCGGATACTCCGTGTAGTGGTTCATCACTAGGTGGCTTCAACATCACCTGCATTGATCGATAATATGCCAAAACAAAATGAGATATTGAATAAAATAATAACATCTTGAATCTTATACCGACTTTATACCTGAATGATACCCGCGTGGTCTCCCTTGGCATGATCACTGGCAGAAGTCAACCAAGTTCCAGGCCAGTGAGTACCATCAGCCATCCATGTAGCTTTAGGAATCTTCACGGGCTCCATAGGCTCATCGTCCCTGTTCTGCCTCTGCATCTTCATGGCTTTGATTTCTTCTCTGGCATGATAAGCATCAGAACGTCGCCTGATAGAATCAGGCAAGCTGTTAACCCTGACTTTAAACTCATCAAACTCACGCTTAACCCGTCTACGATCCTTCACGAAATCAGACTTCACTTTGTTCTTGTAAGGATCTCTCTTTAAGCTAAAGTAGGAATCAGGATTCCTCGGCTCGATCGCATGTTTACGACAAAAAGGAACCCAAATGTTGGCAAAGCTAGCAGCTTCAGCCATTGCTTCAAACGTAAGAAGCGCCCCTCCATCATCAGATACATAGCAAGAAAGCTTCTCAACAGGATATTCCGCAGCAAGAATAGATAAAATGGTATTAGCAGTGACCAGAGGAGGTTCTTTCTCCGGATCCGCAGTAGAGACAAAGACATCGAATCCAGGAAGGTCGGATTTGCCGGTCGGGTTGCTGGCTGTCGGTGTTTCAAACTTTTCCTTCAAGACTTGAAGATCGGTGGCACGATTAATCGGGCATAGCTTAGGGAGCTGATCAAGAAGCCAAGACAAGGCAAACCATAGCTCACAAACCACAGACATTCCCCATAACCATACAGCGTCTGGGTTTTGATGTTTAACCCTCCAAGTCAAGAACAATGCAAGAACAACTATACGGATAAATATCAAAAGCCTGCATAGAAAGAAAAAAGAACTCTTTTAACATGTTTAGGTTTCGTAAAGTTAAACAATAACAACAAACAATAGACTTGTCTATTTTTATACCTGTATGGACTAATAACACCAGCAGGAATTTTCAGCTTCCGAGTAAGCGGTCTCCACGGTCTGCTCATCAAATCTTGGGCCTCCATACCCATACCGTCACCATCTCCATCTCCATCCTTACCGCTCCCGAAATCCCCGTCCTTTGTCCAAAAAGCATTCCCATAACCATAAGTTCCAGTCGTCTCAAATAACCACCTGTTGTGATCAAAATCTCCAGTCTGACTCCTCATCAAAGCTGATTTATTAGTTGACTTCACCATCGACAATCTTCTCTCCATCTTTGACCCGCCACCCCCAGGCAGCATAGGCCTTTGCTGACCGTTTTCATCAACCTGATCGGTCAAATGCGTGTTCTTGTACGGTTCTTTACACCCGGGGCAAATCCCACCTCCGGTTTTGACAGCATCTATGAAGCAATCCCTACAAATTTTAAAGTCACATTCACAAGGAAGAAGGTCTTGACCTCTCTCATCGCTCATAACCTTAGCATCACAGCCAGGGATCGCGCAAGACGATCCTTTAGAGCCAGCCATTTGTGGATGGTTAGGCTCTGTCTCAATAACTTTGTGCATAAGGTGAGCCCTGGTGTTGCTCTTGAAACCGCCAGTGAACATGGAGTTAGCGACATATTGCTCCTCAACTTTCTGAGAAATGGAAGGGTCCATTGGCTGGTTATCTGGAGTGGGAGGAATGTGAACTGTATAGCTCATGAAATCTTGACCGCCCAACTCGCTATCAAGATCGTCCCTCGAGTAATTGATATAGCGACCCGAGGAAGTTCTTTGAGCAAATTTGACAGAGTGACCAGCAGGTGGCCTTCCAGGCTCCTGAATATCAGAGTTGTTTGATAGATTTGATCGACTTTTATCAAAATGCTTATTAGATGCCATAGTTAGGATCTAACTTGGCAGATCCCTGCAGAAAGAAGTCAAAGACAAAATTAGCAAAAGAAGAAACAAAGACATCTTAAATTCATTCAAAAACATCAACAAAGAAACAGATCAATATATATATATCGATCTAACAACAAACTCATCATCAACATTCACACAAATGAAAAGAAAAGGTAACAATCATTGCTTACTACAACAAAAAGGCACCACCTTTAAAGTTATCAAGACGAATACACTAATTCAAAGTTTCAAACTTTCAAATCCGAGAATATCTCGAAAAGCCCACACATCTTTCTTTAAGCACAGGCTTTAGACATTTTCAGACAAAAAGAGACGATCCCACCACGAACTTATAAGAAAACAATAAAACAAGATTTGAAACTCGAGATTGCTTACAATACCTTCAGAGGAAAGGAACGCTAAGAAGAGAGAAGAAACTCAGATCTTTGAGTTATATAGTAATTAACAGAAGAAGAAGTAGAGACTTTGTTGTTAACAAATCCGTCTGAAGTATTCAACGCGGTCGTGTCGTGCCACCCAACTGGATATTATTATGAGGCATTTGATAAGAAGAGATAGTGAAAGGAAGAAGAAGAGGAGAAAAGGACTTAGTCGTGAGCAAATACTTGAGCACTCCTGCTAACTAATACACGTTAGCCGATTTATCCCCAAAATATATATTCAAAGATCTTAAAATATATATAAAACAAAGAAATTGCCAAATTTTGTAGAATCGAGACGACAAATCAAGAAGGAAGATCTCTACGATCTATTTCGAAATTTTTACTAAGGTAGAAAATTTTATGACGCGGTGAGACAGCGAAGACGAAGGTGGAACGCCGCCGGAAAAAACAAGTTGACGTAGTACACTTTTTTTTTTTTTTCTTGAAACGTTTTAATTGATTTGGGGGGGGGACTGAGGTTTTTCGGACAAGGTAGAGAAGAAAGTAAGAACAACTCTTTTTAACTCTTGTGGTCTTATTTATCTTTTAACGCGTTAAATATTGTTTCCATTTTTTTTCTCTTTCTTGAATAGGGATACCGAAAATTTACTTACCATAGAAGATTAAAGAAATCTCTAATTTATTTGATCTCAGTTCAGTGATTTACAAGTGTTTATAGCAAACAGATACTGTAGAATCCAAGTTTTGAAAATAACTCAAGTGAATTTGAATTTTCTCGGGAAGTCGCAAGTTAAAAATATAATGGCATTAAGAAATGTAAGATTACGAAATCCTCTTATAATAAAGGGGAAATGGTTGTGATTAATGTCATTAATATATCGTTGTTTAGATTAATGTCATTAATATATCATGTTAGTATAAAGCAATTTTGTTTTTGGTATTTTGCAGAATAAAATATGGGAAAATAAAAAAGAATGTCGTAGGGAGGCGTTAATCTCGGGTATCAAAAAACGTGTAAGCACACTGAAAGAGACGATGAGGGTACTTTGGGGAATTTCAAAATAAGGAATGGGAATACGCGGTCGCAGGAGTATTTCTCACCTGTGAATACAAAATGTTTCTTTTTGGAATAATGAGATAACGTGTTACGTGTGTACGTAGCATTGATCAAAAATGTCAATATTTCATATCTATGGGAGTAACTACTACTAACCACGAATAATTCTCATTATACACGTAATAATGTCCCTGTCAACATTAATATTAAATATCTGACATATAGTATTTAATTTGTTGTTATTTTTGAAAATTTATGTGATGAGTGAATATTAATCCACGCTATTACACAAAACGAACCAACAACACACCCCATCGCAGACCAATATTATCAGCGGATCACGTCAAGCGGATCGGATTTGAAAACATCAATTGACTTAATTTGATTTATTATGTTTTGTTTGCAAGACACAAAACGAGAAATACATTTGGTCACAGATCAGAGATCACCACCGTGCATTTGGAGTCATTCCCGAACCAAAACTCTAGTCTTGGTCGTCCTAGGAACTTTTCGAGTCTATGACTTGGTTCAATCCTGTCCTCAGTCTCAGGTTTTCAGATTTGATACACTGTTTAAGCTCCTGAACAACATGTGACATGTCTGGTCTTGCAACCGGAGATGGATCCACACACGACATCGCTAGTTTAAGAGCTTTCCGCACAGAACCAGAATCATACTCGCCAATGAGGTTAGGATCAACAATGGTGCTAATATCACTTCTTGTAAGCATAGTCCTTACACGTTCTGCGATGTGTCGATTTTCGTTAGCTTGCTCAAGTACGGGTTGATTTGTGATTATCTCCAATAACACGATCCCAAAACTATAGACATCACTCTTTTCGGTCAAGCGATATGTTCTGTAATACCTACACAGACAATACATAACAAATCATGTTTCTTTAACCACTCGGAAATTATATTTGGAATGCACCCTGTTCTATATTGATGCTTACTCAGGATCTAAGTATCCAGGAGTGCCTACAACACCAGTCGACACATGGCTTTCCTCTCCAACAGAAAAAGATCTAGACAGTCCGAAATCCGCTAGTTTAGCTTGGAAGTGCTCATCCAACAGTATATTCATGCTTTTGACATCTCTGTGAACCATTAGTGGTTTGCATCCACTATGCAAGTACTCCAATCCTATATTGAAAGTTTCATTTATGTTTAACGTATCATCATAAGTTTGTAGGAGGGGAATTTACAAGGGGGATAAAATTGGACAAAATCAACTTCTTGAGAGGCTTTTTAGTATTGAAAACAGATTAGTTATGGAATGGACGAAATAACACTAACCTAGTGCGGTTTCAACAGCTATGCTTAATCTGTTTTCCCATTTTAAAACACAGTCCCCATGTTTTCCTGTAATAACCAGGAGATACATGTCTAATGAAGATAAGATGTTACTGTATAATTACCTGTCAAAACCACCAAACCATATTATTCATGTCTACCTGAAAGATGCGATTTTAAGTCTCCATTAGCCATGTACTCGTAGATGAGGGCTAAGTGTGCTTGTTCATCACAATATCCAACAAGGCTTACCAAATTTATGTGGTGAACTCTAAGGAGAAGTTCAACCTATCAACCATAAGGAAATCCATTCATCAATGATTATTTGAATCTCAAGGAGAAGCCATAATACCTTTGTAGTCAATTCCATGTTCAAAGTTTGTAGTAAAATCACCTCTGCTTTGAATTCTTTATAGCCTTGAGATGAGGACGGAGAGAGCACTTTAACAGCCACTTGCTCACTATCATTCAAATAACCATGATAGACGACCCCAAACCCTCCTTCACCAATAACTCTTTCAAAGTTATTTGTCATCAACAATATCTCTGAATATGTGATCCTTCGTTTTTTATTTTCCAGAGATAAATTAGCCCGTGACGGATGTAGAGCTGCATAAAAACATCAAGTAAAATATATAGCTAAATAACTTCTAGTAGCTTTTATTCCTGTTTTCTTATAATGTAACATATTTTCTTTATTAACATTACCTCTTATACTTGATGGCCTTTTCTTTATGAAAACAATAATGAGAACCAAAACAGCTATAAAAATGGCTATTGCAGCAGCAACAGGTGCTATGACTGTGGTTTCTTTATTTCCACTTGAACTGTTACACGGACCTGTGGCGCAAAGCTTTGGATTTCCTTCAAACCTACAGAATAAATAGAAATCATCTAAGGGCACAAGTAATAGTTGAAAGAATGTTACGTTTGAAGATCTTACTCCAACTTCAGATTTTTTCGGTCAAGAAGCGCTTGAGGAATGGAACCAACAAGATTGTTATTGCTTAGGTTTCTGTCATGGAAAAAGCTATTATCTCATGAAAATGCAAAGAATTTAGAGAAAACAGAAAGAGATAAGTTCACTTGTTTGAGGACTTACATGAACAACAGTGACTTCATGTTGGCTAGAAACTCAGGCACACCTCCGGTCAACTTGTTATTCGACAAGTCCCTACAGTTATGTTTATTAAATACGGAAAAGAAAAACAAATCACACTACTCTATATCCAATGAAGAAATTGAAATCTGCCTAATCATAGTCATTCATGTGTGAGGATGCAGAAACAAGGTTACATAGAAATAGTTTGTTGAAAAAACAGCGACTGATTTTATATTGGTAATGCAGATGTGCAGCCACATGTGCAGGAAATGATACTAGAAATTAAAAATAAACATCCAAAATTCTTGGTATATATAGTCAATAGAAGTACAAAAACCATACTAAACTTGAAAAACCTATTGATGCTCAAACAGCGCAGTTATTAGAGGCCATACTTACAGTTTCTGTAGCTGGGTCAGATTTTGTATATCTGGCACTATTTTCCCAGTTAATTTATGTGAGGACAGGTCTCTGGTCACATAACACATTTTAGCAGTAAGAAATCTAGAAACGTAACTAATTTATAACAACAATATCACACTTTTAAGTGCTTACAAGGAAATGATTCTTGGTGACGTAGACATGTTCATGTAGCTGCAGTTTAGGCCAGTCCACAAAAACTGCTGGGGAAGACACGGATCTCCTTGCCAGTCGACTCTGCTCAGTTCATAGGTAGCTTGGATAACCTTGATAGATATAACTGTCATAGAGTTAAAGATATACCATACTTAAAACATATTAAAAACAAGAATTAGGTAATATGTTCAAAACAAATTATTTCTTGTGGTTGATACTATGATGATTCCTCTTGATTAATTCTCGCATGAACTAATTTACATAACCTCATCATCATCACTCATGTCTCGTATGTGGACTACTGTTAGATAAAGTGCAATAATTTGGTTCACATTAACTTGCTTTACCATCTGTAGAAAATTAATATGATACTACAGAAAACTGGTCGAGCTAATGGAATAGCATTCCATATAATAGTTTGAGGCATATATCCCAAAATTTTAGTAAAAGTAGTTGAGATATATACGTACGTACCATCATCAGGATTTGTTTCAGAATGTGGAAACTTGATTGCAGTGAATGCCTCCATAGCATTAACCAGAGGTACACGTACTCCCGGAGACGCTTCGCTGCGTACCAGCTGCAAACTGCAGTTACCGCCATCGCATTTGTTCACCACAGTCTCTACAGTACTTACAGCCAAGTCTAAAGGAGTAATACTCTCATCATAACTAATCTTTCCATTCACCACAAAGTAAAAGGTCCTTGTAAATAAAGTTCTCAAGGCCTCGTCAGTGTTTTCCCCAACAGGTTCAAGCTCGGCAAAGTGAACATACAGGTGAATTTGCTCATCAGGGTTATCCAAAGTCCAAATAATGGTCAATCGCGTTCCATTGTCTCCAGGTGTGGCAGCTGATGTTAATGCTGCTTTTGGTGGCTCGTAGTTGTTAGAGTTATTCACATCTAAACTGGTAGTTATCTGCGTCCATTCCGGTAAGAAGAATGGGGACCAAACACGATCATAGACATCGTCAGGATACCTGCGGACATCAGAAAACACATCTACATGGATTGATAAACCATGCATCACTAATTCACCAGTTCACAAACAACTGGTCTATGAAAGACATTACGATCATTAAAAACAATTTCAATACGTCTATTATATAAGTCAAAGTTCATTGGTAAGAGCATTAATAGGAAACTTCCTGATGTTGGTCAGACATTTGAAGGTTTCTTGTATTGTCTTCATGCATCTATATATTGCTAAGTTTAGGGAAATTTTGTATATCAACATCAAATTACAGATTATGATATAGTGCAACACTTACCGGATTAACCGATCTGACTGTCTATAGTACCTCCGAAATAAATGCTTCAAGGAAACGTCTTGGACAACATAAGTATCGTTTCTCAAAAGCCTCAGTTCCAGGGCGGATATGAACGGCAAAGAATTACCTGTCTTGACAAGACAAATCTGCAGAGAGTTTGAACTTGGTATGTGAATAATCTCTTCAACACTGCCATTGACCTTTCCTTCCAAGTCAACTCTTACCCACTTATTAGGACCTAGATACAGATCAAAACTCGGATAATCATTATAACCATCGTAATTTCCATACACAAACACAGCTTTGATCATGTATCTTCGGTTCTGAAGGACATCTAGAGTATAGCAATTTCGTAGCCCATCTGGAAAGTATCTCAGAAACAAATACGGCTTTATGTGTACTGCTTCCAGATTCTTCTGGATTCTACCGCTTATTCCACTAGGGATGTGATCCGCATCCGATGAGAATACTAATCCGGTTACCGGTTCAATATATGGAGGCTCGTTACTCGGCAACCCGCAATCCAAACTGATGAATCCTGGTGAGAGGAAATATAGTTATGAATGATTGACTTTCATCCACGAAATATTGCTTTAGGTTAATCAGTAAACAGACAAAAGACGTGTGCAACAATGCAATAAAATGTGGTTACCTTGTTGAGCCTGAACATAATGTATAATGGCAAATATGAAAAAAAGATAACGATGACGATCCTCCATTTCTGCTACCTCAAAGAACCGCCAGTGTTCTGGTATATGAAGAAGTGCCTATGATCAACTCCTCTGATGGAGACTAATAAAAAACAGTTTTGTGAGGTCAACAATTAAAAGTGCCACCAAAGATATCTGAATCAAAATACATAAATAAAAGTAGCTCAAAATATTTTCTAACTCAACTTGAAAAACTTTAATGTTTGTAGATAATTTCTACAGGCTGGTGGTGAAAAATTCACCCATGTCTATATCATCTGCTAATACTTAAAACGTCGCAAGGGAATAAAATAACAAGCAGACAATGAGAGACCTTTAAATGACGTGAAGAGGACATACACAATTGTATAAAATGTTAGTTTCATAATATTTCCACGTAGCTAAAAGTAGCCAAGTTGCGAAGATGAACAGGAATTACATTATATAAAATAGCAAACAATGTTAAAATTGAATAGGATACACATTCCACAGTATATATCTAGGGTATTCAAGACTGGAATGTGAAGTCAGAGTGATCGGTCTTAAGACAAGAGAGAACTCAAAGAATTGGAGGCTGTAGAGTTGGATCTCCAGCAATCGCATCTGCAAATACTCCTAGATCCTTTCACGACCCGCTGTGACCTCCTCGTGTGAAGCTTGATATTCACCAGCTTTCCGGCTATCTGTCAACGCAACAAACACATCAAGATTTTCTGAATCTTAGATTTCGACATTGCAGTAAGTTCTTCTCACTGACTGATCAAAGATCAAGGCAAATACTTAATTAGACGATTAATGGATAAGCCGAACACACATGGTGCTGAACAATCAGGATAATTAAGGAAGAGACCTTGCCATTGTACAACACAAAAGGTGAAGTTTTTATACTCTGTTTTTTTTCACAATATCAAAATTAAGTTACCACATGTACATTCTGTCAGATATTATTAAGCTTTTGATTTCTTTTCCATCTTAGTTATAGAAAGGTATGTAAGTTTTGTAGGTACATACCATTCTCCATGTCAAGTCCTCTGGACCTAATGGCTGAGCAGGGCTCGAATATAGGAAATGGCGAGAGTACTGGAAAAGTTTAAAACAACCATATTACTTAATATATATAAAGATCCACTGCCCAAGTAAGGTTGCTATGCCCTTTCGTGTAAGGCGAACTATGCATTTTGTAACATCAAAGTTAGTGATAAGGAAAACTAAGTACTTACTTGAGCAAGATTATTCTGCAACCCCTTGACTTGGAAGGGCGTAAGACTTCTCAGATGGTTTACAAGCCACCCTGGCTGTATTGCATCACTGGAAGAAACAAGCACAGCAACCTGAAAGGTAAACAAAAGCAAAAGAAAAGAGAGCGAACAGTCATACAAACTTTGCTTCATATCTAAACTAATTCAGACAAAAAATGGTTATAATTCAGAGCACCAATGTAATACGTTTTCTAGCATACCTTCTTGTAATCAAGTATTCCTTCAAAAGGAAATTCCAACTCGTCACTGACTATAACAGGTATACAGCCACTGACAATGGCATCAAACAACCTCGCTGAAGATGGTGTGTCACCAGCAGGACACAAACAGAATAAAGATCTGATAGAAAGGCAGAAATAGTTAGAGAAAGTTGAAAGAAAAACTAAATGTGCTGCAACCAAATGGGTCAAGGAGCCACCCAATATACCTACGCATGCCACGTTGCGCTGCCAATTTTCCTCCCTCTCCGGCAGTCCCCTCAGAAATTATTATATCCTTGATACCACTTAATTCTGCACCAAGTTTGGCACGTATTTTACCCCCCTAATACAAATTCAGCAACCAAATCATGAGACACAAAATTATAAGAAAAGGCAAAGGTCGACTGAGAGCTTTCCCAGTATAATGAGGTATTCCAATTATTTTTATATAACAAACAAAGTATACCAACTATTATGGGAAATCCTAAAAGCCACCGACACAAGAAAAGGCAAGAGCATTTGATGTAACTTGTAAAATGATAAATTAGAAGGGGCATGACTCTCACTGCATTTCGCTTAAGCCGCCCTCGGAAAAAAAGTAATGTGGTTCTCATTGGTGCACTTTCTGACAAGCATTTGGTATCACAGATATCAACATTGGGAACATAAGGAAGAATTAGGTCTTTCTCCAATGAAACTTGCCCAGGCTTATACCTACGAGGTCAAGTTCAAACAGAATAAAAAACGTATAGCTAAGAGAGCAGATTACATGACTTGAAATCAGTTATAGAAAGAAATCTAAACTCACCAATTGCCAGTGGAGTCCATATCTGGTAAAAGCCAGATTGCGTTTTTCACAAATTTGCGGACAGACTTGAAGGACCAAGGATGATGAATAGGAAATATGTGATCCCTTCCCTCGGACCTCTTCCAAGCAGGCTGATCAGTGACCCACTTCAAAGCTTCCTACAGTTTAAAAAGAGTTAAAAAATATATTACCAGTAAAATCTGGCATCTCATGTTTTTCAACTAATACATCTCCCATTGAGGCAGGCTTAACCTGAATCAACTAAGAACAAATATAGAACAGTTTTAAGAAATCACATGCAATAGACCATTCAGATGCTCTGAGCTCCTGAGATGTGGTAAAATCTACAAACAGGATCTTTCAGGATATAACTTCAAACATTCTTAAACACGAAGTTTTAAATCAGCTTGTACTTTTCAAATAAAGGACATGGAGATGAAAACTATCTAAAACTGAAAATTAAATCTAATGCTACAAATATATAATCAAAGCTCACTCACACCCTATAGAGTGCTTTGCATTGCTGCTTCTCCAACAAGAAAAAGCTGATTGTAGTGAAAAACGGAACATAGAAAAAGTCGGCGTCCTGCTGCTTCTGAACTCTCACGACACTTTTCAAACGCCTTTCAGATTCAGGAGATATCAGATCAGCCCAAAGCCAATAGTCAATAGAATGCTGCAATATAGAAAAAAAAATAGACAAGTTTATTCAGGCTACACAAGTGAAGAACAAACAATTGAACAAAACCACAAACCTAATCACGATTCTCGGTTGAATTGGCTTCAATTCAATTCAATCGTCCAACCAAAATTACCAATGGCACAAGAAATCTAACAACCAACCAAAATGATCAATTAAGCTTCTTATAGTACCTGTTCGATTAGACGATGCACAGGGCTACCATTAGAGGTAGCATTCGAAGTCTCTTTGTAAGTATTGTGAAATAACCAGAGAAGATCGAAAGTAAACTTCTTCGGCATCTCATACACGTAAACCTTAATCGGAAATTCAACAGGATATCCCGGATCTTCGTTCAACCAACGATTCTCTCTCTCGAACACCATCTCATCGAGCTTCCTCACATCATCATCACTCTCGCCACGCACCGTGTCGTCTCTAACCGGTAACGAGAGCTTCGGAGCTTTATATATTAAGAAATGCTCAAGCGAGGTAACGAAGGACGTCTCTGGTCGGTCCGACGGGTTGGGATTGGAGATGGAGGCTCGGGAGGAGGAAGAAGAGGTGTAGAGGATGACGAGTAGAGAGACGGTGAAGAGAGAGCCGATGAGGATTAGGGTTTTGGATCTGGGTCTGGAGGAAGTAGAACGATGATTTTGCTGTTTTCCAGACATTGTGAGATCTGCTTCTTCGAAATCTGAGTTCGATTACAAATTTCTGTTACTCAGTTGTTGCATATTACTATGAATGTGGAAAGTGACGATGCGCTTCACTTAACCGCGATTGCGTCTGCGACTGTAAACGCTAAATTGAAACAAAGTTTGTGTTCAAATGTGCACGATAGCAATTGGATAGATGTCAAAATGTGTTTGATAGCAGAAACTAGAATAGAATGTATTTCAAATCTCATGTGCCATCATAACAAATCTCCTTTATAAACCATCACACAAGTCAAAGAGATCTCCAAACACAGATTACTTACATTGAACCTGTTCATTCATACTACCAATTAAACACCAAATACATTATAAAAGATTTATTATGTCGCCTGAAAGTATCCGTCTCAGAATCGAATGAGATCGTCGTTTTTGGATGAGGACTGCTCCTTTTTTGGGTCATGATCTGGATTAGTCGAAGAATCACAGCCGTTTTTCTTACCGAATATCATCTCATCAAGATCATCCATCATGTCATCTCCACTACCACCCCCTCCATGGAATCCACCTCGAACACCAGAAGATTTTCTAACCAGAGATTCTTCTCTTCCATGAATTGGAGAGTCATCGGGCTCTTCAGCAACGGGAATCATGGCTGGTTCATGTGAGGTTAGCGGTGCAGAGGGTTTGTTCATCTCCTCATACTTAGACAGCGTTTTCACTAGCTCGTCGTTCACATTCAAGGCTTCGAAAAGAAGGGCTTCGTTTTCACCTGCTGTTTCAATGATTCTTTGGACAGTGGTTTGAGATTGACGACATTGTTGTACAAGTGTCGTTGTTAAGTCATCCTGCAAATCAGAGAGATAATGAAAATATATCGCCGATATCCCATGTTATATCCATTATTACATTAGAATTACAGGAAATGATGCCTAATAATTCCGAGTCAATTTACCTGTAAAGCATCATGTTGAGGCGAGGAGGACAGAACCGTGGAAAGAAGTTCAATGCTGTTTCTTGCTATATCAAAAGCTTCCTTTGTCTGCTCAGCAGTAAAGCTTCTTACAGGCACATCATACTGGATATGTGCAGGTTCATGCACATGCTGAGGAAGATCAGCATTCAGTTCTGGTGCTGGAGTTGACCGAGCAGGAGTGAAAATAGGTGCCAAGCTTTCGTTGTCTCGTCCAGGGAAGCGAATACCTCTTGCTTTTAAGCTCTATAGTATAGGAAAAAATATAAAAACATTAAAGACCTAATCATAATGAATTCTGACATCAGACCTCACAGCTTTTCATTTTTCAATCAATTCCTGCAACAAGCTAGTCGATTGAGCCAATTCATTGAAACAATAGTCATTTGTCTGTTTTGTTCAAAACCCATATGCTTTGGCCAAAACAGTTCAACTCAACATAAGATAGTGGTATCTTCAATAAAGTATTGTAAATGAAACTGTATTGTTGAATTTAATAGCGTAAAATTATTTGGTACCAGGTCATAGTTACCTTATAAGTTTCTTCGAAAACTGGTAGGTAGCGAAGTTCACTGGTTGATTCTCCCCAAGCTTCAATCAGCATCAAAGCTTTGTTTCGGTTATTAACAACTGTTTGTGGATCATCAATCAGCTTTACCATTTCATCAAGGACTCTCTCTGCTGCCACCTCTGAAAACGCCTTCTCACAGTTCTTAACACACGTCTCGAGCAAAACCAAGGCAAGGTACTGAATCCTCGGCTGCTTCATCATAATCCTCTTCTTTATACCACGGATCAACTCAACGCTATTAATTGTCTCTTGATTTATCATATCACAAATTTCCAAATTCATATCCCAGTCAGGTTCCTCTAGATTCTCAGTAGTAGCATCTTCGACTATTTTATCAGTTGGGTTTGGACCTTGAAAAAGTTCCTTCACTTTAAAGCTCATTGAGCTCACACCAGCACTGATCTTGTTGCTCACTTCCGAACCTCCGATCTTCAGGCGCTCACCAAATGCGGTAACTTTGTCCATAAGATTGTCACCCATCTTTGCTGATACTCAAAAACCTGTAAATGAAAAACAGCAAGAACCTGGAATTGTACATACAGAACAAACCAGAAAGCAGCTGAAACATCAACTTGTTCAAGTATCCTTCAATGATACTAAACAATAACGAGCACGAAAGGAAATACTAACAATCAATAATATACACCTACGAATTCTGCAGAGATTCATACAAAATCAAATACACAAAAAGGTTCAAACCCGGTTAAACCAGGTTTTCAGATACGATCTCTTCGATCATACAAATATTCTTCTCGATCCAACAAAATTTGCTCAAGGAAACTGGTTTAACCAGAAATTAAACAGTTTTTTACGGATGAATGTAATTAGGGTTTGCTGAGAAAAACCGAATTCGATATTCGAAGATCAAAATTCGAAAGAAAATAGAAAAATTCGTTTTGGTCAACAAAAACCCTAATAAGGAAAATAACATTTCATATGATCGAAAAACCCAGAACTAGATCGATCAACACGGAAACAGTAACCAAAAAACAGCGAAATCACAAGTAAATTAACGCGAATTTCTACCTTTGAGATTGAACAAAGAGATGAGAAGCTCGAAGAACAAAGCTCGATCTGGTAATAGAAGACGGAGACTAGAGAGGAAAATCTGCGACAAGGTCAATGCCCGTTGACGCCGTACAAATCCTGAAGAAGAAGAAAACTGCGTTCCTTTTTTAAGTGTTTGGTCGTGGGAATTACTTTATCCTGACTATGTTTCCCTTCCTTTACGCTAAACATTATTTTCAAAAAGATATGCTTTTTTATTTTTATTTTTTTCATATCAACCAATCACGTTACGCAATTTCATCCAACGAACCAAAAAATAATCGATCATTAAATGTTTTTTTTTTTTTTTCTTGCCAGTAAAATCTTCACGCCGGTTTCAGGAAAAAAAACTTCATCATCGGAGCCGTTTCTCTCTCTCGAACTCGTAAGCTTTCTTCGATTCTCTTCTTTAGACCATTGATGAGAATCTTAATTGTTCCCTTTCTACTGTAGAAACTTGAGCTAGATTACGTTGAGGTAATTCAATTTTAGATACTCAAATTCAATCATTTTGTTGTCTGTAGGATTTAAGTATTTGAATCTTGCCAATGGATTTGACGTGGTTAAGTGCCCTAATTGTTGGAGCTGCACTTGGATACTGCATTGGCACTCGCCGTTCCAAACCTGTTGTTGCTGCTGTTGATAAGGATATCAAAACTCAATCCTCCAAAAGTCCACTCGAGATTGAGAAACTCGCTGATATTCTCGATGATTTCAAGATGGTAGTTAGCTACATTTTTCTCTCTACTGTTATGGAATCACAAAATTGTTGAATTGAGTTTTGTATACTCAGGTTTTGGTGGTGAGAAATGATCTTAAAATGGGTAAAGGAAAGATTGCAGCTCAATGCAGGTGATAAACTAATCATGCTCTCTTTTACTATTTTAAGTGTTTAATTCATGTTTATCATTCTTACATTTGAGTGTTCTTATTCTGATTCGTTTTATTGGTCTGCATTTCTGCAGTCATGCAACTTTAGGATTATACAAGAAGCTTGTTCGTCGAGCGCCAAAAGCATTGGACTGGTATGCCTCTAAGTCATGATCAATTCCATTTGTTACTTAATATATGGATTGAATTAACAGTATAGGTTGCTATTGCAGCTGGGAGGAATGTGCACAGCCAAAAGTTGTTGTGAAAATCGAGGACGAGGACGAGATGCTAGAATTGCAAGTGAGTTTACTAAAACAAATTGTAGTAGACTGTAAAGTGGATTTTTTTTATTGAACTATATTTTGGATTCACAGCTTTAGTGCTGTTGCCAAATTGATCTTCACGGGCTTTGCAGGAGTTGCCAGATGTTAGTTTCTTGATAATTTCTGAGTTCTGACCATATACATGAATACTTAAGGGGAATTTGAGATATCATAGAGCTTATCTTGATTTTTCCCATTTCTTATATCTTGTATTGACTGTTCACAAAATTGTCAGGAAAGAGCTAAATCCCTTAAACTGCCTACCCATATCACCATTGATGCTGGAAGAACACAGATTGCCCCAAGTGAGTTTCATAAGTTCCTCCCCTCTTGAACTTGAAATCCCTTGGTGCTTTAAACTTTATGATTGCTAGTTAATTGCCAGGGAGAAAGCTCTCTTGATTCAATCTTCTTTCGTAAGTATCATTTTCTGCGAAAATGTGAATCTAATAATACGTCATGTTCTTTCCAGATTCAAGGACGGTTATGGCTATTCTTGGTAAGTTGTTATTTTTAAGATATGTGTTTGAAAGTTAAGACTCTGATGGACAAGTGATGAGTTTGAGAGTTGCAAATCACACTTACCCTAGAGAAATGTACTAGTTTATTAGTTCATGACTTCTCTTGATTGCTTGGTGCTTGTCCTTGACCCTGAATGGAATCTATAGTTCATAAGAATCCAAAATATGAAATGTAAGCTCAAAAGTTGACTCGGTCAGAAGAGGGTGTATACTTTCTGCGTGGTATCCAAATTCATATGCACCGTTCTATGACCAGGAGTTAGAGATTCTTGTAGCAGAATTTGTTTATCGGATATTATCAGCATTTCTTAACACAACATTCCAACGCTTATAGATTTTACTTCTGCAGGACCAGTCGAAGTTGTTGATGAAGTAACAGGTGGACTAAAGCTTCTTTAGCAGATTCGAATTTCGATATGACATTTCTTCAACCTGATCTCTCAGATGGACCAAGCAGAAAGGAGAGACATGAACTCCACCTTCTCTGTTCGCCCGAGGTTACCTGTGAGAAATCTGTAGTTGTTACGTATACTCGTTCCTGATGATGACGAAATATTCATTTTAAAACATTTTCCCCATTTTTCATGGGCATGTAGCATTTCCCTCTACCAATGGTGATATCATCTTTTTTTGCTGGATTTGTATTAGAAGTATCAAAAGCTCGAGCCTTTTTTGGCACATTGAGAAAATGGCTTGTTCTAATGCCAGTTCATGGGAGTGTTGGCTATATGAACATTTCAAATGTAACAACAGATCTTGTTTATTGAAGATAAACCCATGGTATGGAGTGTGATTATCTACCAAAAATAAAGAAGAAAGCTATTCATCTACAAAATTTGCTTAAATTATATAATCTACATGAGGTGTTTAACACAGTGCTTATTATCCCTTTCTTTGTCCCTTTAGATCGTTCCTGAAATCTGCTGTAGCCATGTCAAAACCCTCAGGTTGCTTCCGTGTTTGGTAGAGTGCATAGAGAGAGCATCATCACCAGTAACCTTTGCATGAACACGATCCATTTTTGAAATGATGGAAGCGACTTGAGTCCCTCAATATAATATCATGATCAATGATTCTGGACATGTATGTGAATGCTGTATGGCAATCACCACATACCCGTAAATTCTTAGTAATCCTGATAGCAGCACCTTGCGGAGTTGTTAGAATACCATATGCAAGAGCTAACTTCTCACTATGCTCGAAAAGAAGATCATCTTTCTCTTCATCGTCTACATCATGAAGAGCAAAGCCTGTTTCAGGAACATAACCAATGTCCTTGATGCGTTGCATGTGATCTAAGAGGACCTGGTATATTTCCTTAGCGTGTGGATGAGTTTTATCACCCACGAAGAACGTAGTAGTTCCTTTAATTCCTTCAACCCAACTACAACCAGGTCTTTTCTTAACTCCTTTATGTCTCATCAATGATCTGATCCTAGTCACATCTTTCCAACGCCCTGCATTTGCATACAAATTTGAGAGTAATGTATATGATCCATCATGATTAGATGCTAATTCTGTTATTTTTTCCGCAGCGTACTCCCCGAGTTCAACTTTTCCGTGGATTCTGCAGCAACTGAGAAAAGCAACCCATACCACAGGAGGAGGCTCCATTGGCATTTCTTCAATGAGACGCAAAGCTGCATTCAACCGGCCAGCACGACCTAACAAGTCAACCAAACATGCATAATGCTCCGGACCAGGACTAACCCCAAAAACAGTTTTCATTCTATTGAAATACTCCATGCCCTGATCAATCATTCCTGAATGACTACAAGCATATAATACAACAAGTAATGTAACACCATCAAGCTTAAAACCTATTCTCCTCATTTCATCAAAGATTCCAAGAGCTTCTTCTCCATAACCATGCATACCATAACCCGTCATTAGAGATGTCCAAGTAACTTCATTTTTCGCCATCATATTGTCAAATACAAGGCGGGCATCACTGATGCTTCCACATTTTGCATACATGTCTATTAGACAGTTTGATACGAACAGCGGTACTGCATTCTGCTGGTTGCGCAACGCATAAGCATGAATCTGCTTGCCAATTCTTAGTGCAGCCAAACTGGCACATGCCACGAGGGCACATGATATGGTAAAAGCATTTGGTCTTGTTTGGCAATCTTCCTCAAACATCTCAGATAAAAGTTCGAGAGCTTTATTTGCATCCCCGTGCTGGGAGTATCCACCTATCATCACAGTCCAAGTCACAACATCCCTTTCCTTGGGGGAAAGTGAATCAAACATAGCACGTGCAGTATCAACCTTTTTGCACTTAGCGTACATGTCAATCAGTTGATTGATTACCATATTCTCATCACCATGACCGTTCTTACGCAAGTCTATGGGATATTTGATGGCATAACAATGAATCTCTTTACCATGCATCAATGCTCCAACAGAAGCACAACCCGAAAGAACCGAAATAAGCGTGACTTCATTTGGTTTTATCCCAGAAGACAACATCTGCCTACACACACCCAAAGCTTCATATCCAAGTCCCCGTTGAGCATACCCTGAAATAGCAGCACTCCAAGTAACAACATCCATTTTTATTTTCTCTTCCTGCATCTTCTCAAATAACCTAACAGCATCTTCAAACCTTCCAATCTGTGAATACCCAGCAACCATAGCATTCCAAGATACTACGTCCTTCACTGACATGTTCGAAAACACCGTGTTTGCCTCATCCATCATCCCACACTTTGCATACATATCCACCAAGCAATTCCCTACAAACATATTCTGTATCATCTCACTTGTGACTGCAAAACAATGCAATTGCTTCCCTAGTGAATGAGTTCCTAGGGAAGCACAAGGAGGAAGAACATTCACAAGGGTAATATTATCAGGTCTACATCCGAATTCATTGGTCATCCTGCTAAACATTTCAAGCGCCACCTTAGGTTTGCCTAACTTTGCATAACTTTCTATTATAGAGTTCCACGATACAACATCCCAAACAGACATTTCGTCGAACACCTTCCGTGCATCACTCAATGAACGACAACGGGAATACATAGCAACAAGCGCATTCCCAACAAAGACATTGGAGATAAATCCAGTTACCAGAGAAAGCGCGTGAGCAGATTCTCCACAACGAACGGAGGATATCTCGCCGCAAGCCTTGAAGACGAAGGGGAATGTGTAATTATCCGGCGTCCATGACAGAGAATGCATAAGGCCGAACAAATAGAGACATTTATTGGCGCAGCCATTGTCGCCGTAGCTGCGAATGAGTGAATTCCAATGGTAGACACCAGCGTCAGATGGAGGAAAACGACGGAGGAGAGATACGGCATGAGATAAGCAACCGACGGAGATATAGGTGGAAATGAGGTGGGAAGTGAGATTCAAGGTTAGGATTCCGAAAGAGAGGAGTTTCTGGTGAATAAGCTTGACCTGAGAGATGGTTTTGCATTTGTGAATAAACGGCGGTGTTATCTCCGGCGCCGATGTCGAGAAGAGAGAGACTTTAATGTACTGGTGAGATTTTGCGGCGGCGTTGGGGATGAGAAGGCGGCGGATCATACTACTGTAACTAGAGTGGCGGGTGATTTCTGCGTTTAAACTAAACAAATCAATTCGGTTATATCCCGGTTTTAGATTGGAAATTTGAAGAAAGTAATGAAACCGGATGTGAAAAGAAGAAGAAAGTATAATAGACCGATTAAAATTTAAAGCGAATTTCGGTTCGGTTTATGTGCTAAGCGACCTGCGTTTGCGGTTGAGTGGACGCTTTGGATAGCGTTTGTAGCTCAGCTTTGAATTGTTTTGAAATTTTCAAAATCGCAGTTTATAGTTTCGAGAACCCAGAAGACCTTTAATCTCCCGCCTCTTTCACACCATCAGACTCCATTATCGAAGCTCGTTCACTCTTCTCTCTCTCCAAATTCGAGAGAAAGGAGGAGGAAGGTGTAATGCCGCGTAAACCTAGACATCGTGTACCGGAGATTCTATGGAGGTTATTCGGAAACAGAGCCAGGAATTTAAACGACGCAATAGTAGATCTGATTCCTAACCGGAATATCCAGCCGGAGCAATGCCGATGCCGGGGTCAAGGTTGTCTCGGTTGCAGCAGCGATAAACCGGCGTTTCTGCTGCGTTCCGATGATCCCATTCACTACCGTAAACTTCTTCACCGTTGCTTCGTTGTACTTCACGAACAAACCCCTCCGCTTCTGGATTTCTCTCCAACATCTTGGTGGTCACAGAGAGAGGTAAGATTCTTCTTCCCACTGTACTATACATTGCTTTGAGTGCTTAATTTGAGATATTTCAAGACGTGGCTACTCCTTATAAAATGCCTCTATGTTATCTTATTTTGTATGATGTTGCTGATTTCTAAACATTTTGCTTCAATTGAGTTTATCAGATTGTTGAAAGGATTATTGAAATGATGCAATCTGGATGTGATTGCCAAAATGTGATATGTGCCAGATATGATAAGGTGAATTCTTCTTCTTCCTTCTCAAACTCAATGTAGAGTGCTGATTTTCTTAGCCTAATGATTTCTCGTCTCCTTTGACAGTATGATCAGTCGAGCCCTATTTTGGAGCTATTGACAAGTTCATCTTGGGAGTTTCTTCTCAAGCGGGTTTGTTCTCAAACCCTTTTGATGATTTACTTTCAATATTCGAGTTTGCGGTCACTAATATTCAAGTTCCCTTGTTTATAGGTCGGTCATGACGTCATGGTTTATCTTCTACAGCAAACATCAATATTCTTACCATTACTAGGGAAAAAACACCAGCAAGTGTCTGGACCTCCTCTATGTATCAAGCATAAGCGTGAGTCTCAGAATTAAACTTGTATCCGAGCTCTTCTGTTGGCTTTCTTTTGAAACTTCCACTTTCTTGTTGGTTCTCTGAATACTTATGATTTGTCTGTGACTGCTTGGTTATCGATTATCAACTTCTGGTTTTTAGTTCATATTAACTTAGTAAAGTTTTCCTTCTCCATGGTATAGGGACATTGTCAGTCCATGAAAACAAAAGAAAGAGGGATGACAACGTTCAGCCACCAACGAAAAGGCAGTGGCTTTCTTCAGCTGTCGATGACTGTCCTAAGGATGACTCTGCAACTATTACGCCCATAGTTGGCGAGGATGTAGACCAACATAGAGAGAAAAAAACTACTAAGCGTTCAAGAATATATCTTAAGCGTCGGCGAAAGCAGAGAAAGGTCAATTTCAAAAAAGTTGACTGTAATGCTCCTTGTATAACTCCCAGTACAAATGGTAAAGTCTCAACTGGTAATGACGAAATGAATCTGCACATTGGTATAAATGGAAGTCTCACTGATTTTGTAAAGCAGGTAATGTTCGTAACAATGATATTGATCAATCAAGTTTAAGTTGAAAATGCACAAGTTTAAACATAAAGTTATTGCTTAAAATTACTAAGAGACGTGTATAAATTGCTCTTGATTTATCCTCAGCCTTGAGAAATTGATGGGACTATTTTTGTAGTTGTACTTTGGTGTATTTTAAAAACTGTATCATTTATCTTGTTGTATTCTGGTGGTTATTAATATTCTTCCTGACACTTCATTACCTTCAAATTCGACAATCTGTTCTTGTATTTGTAAGATTTAATCACTGTTTTTTGTAGGCTAAACAGGTTAAAAGAAACAAGAATTTCAAGTTTGGCCTCTCAGAAACGTATTCAGTTATACCACCAAACCGTATCCTTCAGTGGTTTTGACATGTTCAATGACTTGTAGCAACGATAGCTTGATGGAAGTTTAAACGTTACTCTTCTCTATACAGTTCTTCTGCATTGTGAATGATTCCTTATGATATACAGACATTTTAAAAACCTTGAGGCCCAACTGCTCTGATTCAAAGCTCCTAATGAACCATATATTTGGTGAAGTAAATGTTTGGTCAACGACGCCATCTCATGGCAAAGGCAATTGCCCCAGTGGATCTATTTGCTTGTAAGTCATCCATTTATTCTTGTAAGTTCTTCGGCTTACTCTGAGACTTGGAGCATGTATTCAGATAATGTAGAGCACATATCTAAGTAGTCTGAGTTATAAAAGGAATTTGTTTAAAAGTTTTGTTGAGGTAACTGATGCAAAGAAGAAAATGATATCATGATGTCTTTTACATTGATTTGCAGATACCATTCATTGCTCAAGTCTCTTAAAAATCTAATAGGAAAAACAAAGTCTTCACATTTAAAAATGCTACTAGACAAACACTGTCCTGTTCTCTTGCTGCAAGAGGATGCATTGAAGTCCGGAACGACTTCTCAGGTTGATATTTTTCTTTTAGAGATGGTTTTCATATTTAATTTCCCTAGCGTTTTTCGTTTGATGTCTTTTGAGTATTTCTATTTCAGAGAAGTTATGTTGAATATTCGAATATGTACAACAAAAAGAAACTAGAAATGGAAAATCAACACAGTTGCTACTTTATAGACTTTGGATATATAGTGCAAACCTGCATAAGAATTCATATCCGTGGCACTTCCAAGTGCTTCCTTGAAGTGACGAACCTTGCATATCTTGTATTACAGAGTTCAAGGAGGCAAAAAGCAGATAAGCTGCCTCATGGATCAAGTTCATCACAAACGGGAAAACCCAAATGTCCCAGTGTTGAAGAAAGGAAGCTGTATTGCACGAACGACCAAGTAGTTTCCTTTATTTGGGCCATCTGTAGGTACATTGTTCCAGAAAGTTTGCTTGGGACCACTCATCAGATGAGGGTGCTTAGGAAAAATATAGCGTGGTTTGTTTCAAGGCGACGAAATGAGAAATGCACAGTGAATCAGTTTTTGCATAAAGTGAAACCATCAGATTTCCCATTCTTTGCTAGAAAAGAGTTATGCTGTATGGTCAACGGACATGAACTCCAAAGTGAATCCATCAGAAGTACACAGCAGATGTTGTGCACGAAATGGATTTCTTGGCTTTTTTTAGAGATTGTCAAGAAATTGGTGCACTTCAACTTCTATGCCACTGAAAGCCAAGGAGGACGGCTAAATATTTATTATTACCGGAAAAGGAGCTGGGAAAGATTAATAAGCAAAGAAATTAGCAAAGCCCTTGATGGATATGTCCTAGTAGACGATGCTGAAGCTGAAAGTAGCAGGAAGAAGCTATCAAAGTTTAGATTTTTACCAAAGGCCAATGGTGTGAGGATGGTGTTAGACTTTAGTTCTTCGTCAAGGTCGCAATCTCTTCGTGATACACATGCTGTTTTGAAGGACATCCAGCTCAAAGAACCAGATGTTCTTGGGTCTTCTGTCTTTGACCATGATGATTTCTACAGAAACCTATGCCCATATCTGATCCATTTAAGAAGTCAATCTGGAGAACTTCCTCCTTTGTACTTTGTGGTTGCGGATGTATTCAAAGCATTTGATTCAGTCGACCAGGGTAAGCTGCTTCATGTCATTCAAAGTTTTCTGAAAGATGAATACATCTTAAACAGATGTAGGCTGGTCTGCTGTGGGAAGAGATCCAATTGGGTAAACAAAATACTAGTCTCGAGTGACAAAAATTCTAACTTTTCAAGATTCACATCAACTGTTCCATATAATGCACTGCAAAGTATCGTGGTTGATAAGGTATGCTTCTTTTTGACCTAGAGCTTTTTGATCTTTTTGCAGAGGGTAAAATACAAAACTATTGGACTACTTAAAAAAATCTCTAGAGATCTCTTTTCTTAGTGCTTGTAGCGTCCCTGTTGTTCTTTACTTATTTGCTTAACGGTGTTATGGTTTTGGTCCAACCTTCTAGGGAGAAAACCATCGAGTGAGGAAAAAGGATCTAATGGTTTGGATAGGAAATATGCTAAAGAACAACATGCTGCAGTTGGATAAAAGCTTCTATGTACAAATAGCTGGAATACCTCAGGGACACAGATTATCATCCTTGTTATGTTGTTTTTACTACGGGCATCTCGAGAGGACTTTGATCTACCCATTCCTCGAAGAAGCCTCTAAAGATGTGTCTTCTAAAGAATGCAGTAGAGAGGAAGAGCTTATAATTCCCACGAGCTATAAGTTACTGAGATTTATTGATGACTACCTTTTTGTGTCTACCTCAAGAGATCAGGCGAGTAGCTTCTATCACAGGTTGAAGCATGGATTTAAAGATTACAACTGCTTCATGAACGAAACAAAATTCTGCATAAATTTTGAAGATAAAGAAGAACATAGGTGTTCTTCTAATAGAATGTTTGTGGGAGATAATGGAGTTCCTTTTGTCAGATGGACGGGTTTGCTTATTAATTCCCGCACATTTGAAGTTCAAGTTGACTACACAAGGTCTGCCTCATCTCCTGTATGTTTCCTTCATAAGTATACTTGTTTGGCTCTGTTTCCTCAGCTTTTATTTATAATTTTGCCTCAAATTCATGGAAACAGGTACTTGAGTGGCCATATAAGCTCAACTTTTTCTGTAGCTTGGCAGAACAAACCAGTTAGAAATCTTCGGCAAAAATTGTGTTACTTCTTGGTTCCGAAATGTCATCCAATTCTATTTGACTCGAACATCAACTCGGGAGAAATCGTCAGGTTAAACATCTATCAGATCTTTCTGTTGGCTGCAATGAAGTTTCACTGTTATGTCTACGAGGTGTCCCGGTTTTGGAAGCTTCATCCTCAAACTTTGTTCAAATTCATCACAATATCTGTCAGGTATGGAATCAAAACTACATCATATGTCTGTGAGCATTTCGGTTTTTGGATCATTCTGATTTGAGTTATTCGGTCTTTTTTTGCTTATTCGGTTCTTGATTTCTTTCCAACTGATAGGTACATGTTCAGACTCATAAATAGAAGGGTGCGCAGAATCAACACTGGTTCTAGTTTCAGACCAGTTCTTAAACTATACAAAGAAGAAGTGATATGGCTTGGCTTAGACGCTTATATTCAAGTTCTGAAGAAGAAAAACTCGAGATATCGAATGCTCTTGATCTATTTAAAATCTGCACTTTCTAAACACTCTCTTTCTCAGCAGCTATCGTCGGAATTGAGGTATGCAACAGACCGGTCAAACTCTTCTTCGCTGTGGAAGTTGAATTATTGAAACTGATCTTAACTAGATTTTATCATCGAAACTTAGGTAGATCCTTTAAATTTCTATTTCAGTCATTTTGATAATCTAGGAACAAAATGGATTTGTAACATTTAGGGTAAAGAAAGATTTAAATGTCAACTTATTAAATATGTATATTGGAAAAAACCCAAACTATAGTCTAATAGTGGTAGGGAAAATCCAGGCATAGCTTATATGGTACATCCCAAAGACCAAACCAGATTTCCAACTTCCATGTCAAAGAAACCAACAAGGAGAAACAAAGGAAACTGTTTAACTTGATGATATTAGTTCTTCGAGTATTCGGACGAATGAATCGGAGAATACCCTTCTGGCAGTTGCTGCTGCGACTGTGCTGGTTGCGATGGTTGCTCAGCTTCAACCTTCTCTTTTGTTTTCTGTCCAACCTCTCCAGCTGCTTGAGCCACTCTATTGAATGCTCCTGCGGCCCAGCTCACACCAGTTAACACGTAACGGTTCTTCATCACAGCGCTTCCTGCACTGCTCACAGTCTGCTCCGCAGCTGCATACACAGACTTGGTCCTCTCTGTTACCTGAAAGTTTTGGTCCACCGCCTTGATTTTTTCGTTCACCAAGCTTGTTCCAGCTGTAAGTTTCTGGCTAAGACCGATTTTTTGGTCTAGTGAAGCAACTCCTGCGGTGGCGGTTGAGGTGAAACCATGTTTCTCATCAAAAGCTTTTGCTTTGCCGACAGCATCTTTCCCAAGAATGAAACCCTTTGCTAACATGCTGCTCACAACATCTTCTGCCTTCTGGACAACAGATTCTGCACCGCTGCTCTGTGTTTCCTGAGAAAATTAACACAAATTAACACCTCTACGAAATTACTGCTCTATTGAGTGTTGAGATGAATACTTTTCACTAATCAAAAAGAAGAAAAACAGTATGAAGAAGACATTACAGCATGAGGGGCTGCTGGTGGACTGTAGTTGGGAGCCAACTCAATGATGACTGATTGATCGGCAATACTCGCTCCCTGAAATAACACCCCTTGTTAGTAATGCAAATTGCAAATGGTCCCAAATATTAGTTGTAAGCAAACTAATTTTACTTATAAATACTCAGAGATACTTTGTCTGGACTAGAGAAGTATAACCATATTAAACGAAGGTTTATAGACATGGATTGATTACTAAATTAACAGTGTTATGTAAGAGTTGAATGCTACTACAATAATATTGAGATAAGAGTGAACCCACAGATAAGAGCACAGCAGTCTCTGCTCCTTGAGTTTCTTTAAATGTGACATAAGCACTATGCTCGTTACTGCTAGTTAGAAAAAGAAAACAAAAACAAAGCTCAGAGTCAGTAAGTTTAAGAGAACTGTATCTAAATTTGCTGAGAAAAAGCTTCGGAAGTTAATTGATCAAAAAAAGCTTTAAATGTCAAAATTTTGAAATCAAAGAACAAGGAAACAATATCACTAACCTTTGGATATCGATGCTTTCAACTTCACCAGAGAAAGAGAAAAACTCTTTAATATCATGCTCAGTTGCTCCTGAAGAGAGATTGCCAACTTTTACTGACCTTACCTGTGACTGTCATCATAAAGAATCAAAAGGGAAAGAATCATTAACGAAAACAATAAACAGGTGTTTCATGAGAATGTTTACAGTACAACTACTTTTTGTATCCAAGCATATCTAATCGACCGAAAGTCCCATTTTAATCAAATCAGCTCAAACTCAAAGAAGCCTAGATTTATCACAAGATTATACAATTATGCAAGTAAAGGGATAATATTATAGTGGCTTAGAAGATGACTGTCATCATCTCACTATACAAAAAGAAAACTCGAATGAACCATGAAGGCTACCAATTAAGGAAACTAATCGACAATGTATGGAGGAATCTAAAAGTAAATTGGCTAGCGAGATTCGGTTCCAAATTGAGAATAACACAATCGCGATTTACTACGATAAACGAAAACCAAAACCGAGAAATCAAGGAGATAATAGAGATAATTGCACGAATACAGATCACACAGAGATACAGAATCAATTAATAACGACAATAATAATCATCAAACTCGTCCAAATAGCATTGGAGATATTATGTCGGCAAGTGCAGCAATCAAACAACAGATCATCCAAATTGAAGAAGAAATCAAATCAATAGCCAAAAATATCAATCCTGAGAAAATTTCCCGATAAACAAATGGATCGCAACAATATCTACCAGCAGAGGAAACCTAAACCTTTTCCGCATAAAACAAAATTATACACAAAAAAAAAGTAGAGCATACCGCCATGGATGTTGATCTTCGAAGTCGCGCAGAGAGAGAGATATGTAATTTGTTGCTTTTGTCACGCAGATTCAGAGATTGGCCTGAAAACCGAAACGTACTTCGAGATCGATGATGCGTAGATAGATAGAGAGGGAAGAGTGTATTTTGCTTTATATGACACCTCACACTCAACGTGTGGGTTTGCGTTACGCCCTTTAATCCTATTTTAGTCCCTAATTGTTTCCAACAATTAATATTTTCACTTTTTTAGTATATATTTCTATTTTTTCCCTCTTCAGTTCAAAACAAAAGTTAGGAGTTTCGTAACACAATTATTAAGTTTATGTTTTATTAGAAAAAAATACATAAAAATTTTACTTTTTATCAACAAAAATATATCATTGTTTTTCTATAAAAAGTGGTTTATGTATCAAAGTGATTACTGTAATTATTAATTCAGTCATAAAATATGATAACTTGGTAATTACAAAAAAGTTGGACTTCTCCTTGTTTTTGGCCCAACTCTTCTCTTTTCCTTTTACTAAACTCCAATGTAGCCCAAAATCATTTAACCAATCCTTATCCTGCAAACCCACTCAATTGGTCCGGTTTACTCGAACCGAGTTTCAATTTTACACGGAAGGGCAGGTGAGGTCAACAACGACACGCAGGATTCTTCCCTCGCAATGGCGTGTCACCGCCAAATAATTTATACGTATTAATAAATTCCCTCCACCACCATATTCACGCGGACCACATGAGATTAAATGATTTATACAAATTATAAAACAAAAATTAACATTAAATTTTGGGAAAACTTATAATTCACCTAACTCATTTCCATCATCTTCGTCTTCGTTTGTTCCCCTGAGATAGAGATAAGAGAATTTCGAGAGATTCGAGAGAAGAGACGATGAGTTTCCAAGATCTCGAAGCTGGTACTCGATCTCCGGCGCCGAATCGTTTTACCGGTGGGAGACAACAGAGACCTTCGTCTCGTGGGGATCCATCTCAGGAGGTCGCCGCCGGGATTTTCAGGATCAGCACGGCTGTCAATTCCTTCTTCCGCCTCGTTAATTCGATCGGAACACCTAAAGATACTCTTGAATTACGAGATAAGCTGTCAGTAGCAATTCTTAATCACACTCTTCTTCTCTTTGTTAAATCTCTGTTGATTAGGGTTTTGGTTTTACTTATTGATTTTGGTCGATTTCATTTCAATTTTTAATTGAAAAAGTTTTCTAATTGTTTTGAAGCTAATCCTGCATTATTTTCCCTTAACCGAAGAACAAATTTGAGTTTGCTGATCGATGTGAGACAACATTGCAAATAATGCCTGACAACATTGCAAATAATGAGCTTTTTGTGTGTGTGTGTGTGTGTGTGTGTATTGAGAAATTGTTTTTTTTTTAGATTGGTTTCATCTATTTGTTCTGTGAATTGTTTTAAAGTGTTAGGTTCTTTTGTTGGCAGGCAAAAGACAAGGTTACAGATATCCGAATTGGTGAAGAATACTTCAGCTAAACTTAAGGAAGCTAGCGAAGCCGACCTTCATGGATCAGCTAGTGTAAGCAAATGCTTACTTTTTTGTTTCATTCCCTTACGATGCTATGGAATGTTAGTGTCTAAGAGAACATTTTCTATTGAACCAGTTTTATTTTGGTTTAATTTTGTCAGAATCGTACCATTTTATTCATTTAGTGGGAGAATTGTTTACATGATTGATGATATGTGTATTCTAGTTTTGATGTTATGTTTGTATTCTTGCAGCAAATTAAGAAGATAGCTGATGCTAAACTGGCAAAAGATTTCCAATCAGTTCTCAAAGAGTTTCAGAAAGCTCAGAGACTTGCAGCTGAAAGAGAAATAACATATACTCCTGTGGTCACAAAAGAAATACCTACCAGGTAACCACTTTGACCAGTTATGTTTCAATACCTGTTAAAAAACAGAAGATCATGGTAAATGAATCTCGTTGTTTCCTAAATGAGAAGAAAAAAAGTCTCCGGATTATATACTCGCATGTTATTATTGTTGTTTTGTACAAAAGAATTTTTGAACGTAGGATTGTTCTGATATTTTGTGGAATGTGAGTTTCACTTACACATGCTTCATTGTCATGCCACACCATGCAGTTATAATGCACCTGAACTGGATACTGAATCTTTAAGGATCTCCCAGCAGCAAGCTCTTCTTCTACAATCAAGAAGGTGAGGAGTGTGATTTGATTATATGCTAGCATGTTATTTTACTAATTCATTTGATCAATTATAAGCATAAACCAAATGTTAGTCTAGCATGCATTTTGCTCTCGAGAGTTCAAATTCAAACCATCGTTACACTTGGCACTCACTGTAGCCTGAATTGTTAATAGAAGCCTTAGAATAGGTTAATAAATTTTTCGAAGTTGGTTATGTCCCTGGATGCAGGGAGATGCTTGCTATTCGCTAACTTTTTATATTCTCATTCCAGGCAAGAAGTGGTGTTTTTAGATAACGAGATAACATTCAATGAAGCAATTATTGAGGAAAGAGAGCAAGGGATTCGAGAAATTGAAGACCAGATTCGTGATGTGAATGGCATGTTCAAAGATCTAGCTCTTATGGTGAACCATCAAGGAAATATTGTCGGTAAGTAACTCCAAACAATCAGAAATTGTAAATCTCCCTGTTCGTTTTCTCTTTGCCTTTTTAAAGTCTCAGAAAAAAACTATAATGTGCACTGGCAGATGACATCAGCTCTAACCTTGACAACTCACATGCTGCAACTACACAAGCCACTGTTCAACTCAGAAAAGCAGCTAAAACTCAAAGATCAAACTCCTCTTTGGTACGGACTAAACAGACTCTCTTCTCATTTTCAGTTCTGTGATTTCATATTCTTAGCAGCTTAAGCTAAGTTTGTTGTCTTTTACTTTGTTGCAGACATGCCTACTTATTCTCATTTTTGGGATTGTTCTACTCATTGTCATCATCGTTGTCTTGGTCTAAGCATCAAACATATAACTCCAAGCTTCAATCTTCAAGCATCAAGCGAATCTATGGAAACTATACAAAGACCCATTAAAGATATATATCTAATGTACAGATTCTTTATACTCCATCTTCCCCATTCAACCAAATTGATCTTAACTTCTCATCGTGTGAATGTTTAATCAATGTATTACTCCATCATAAGGATCTTCATGATCAAAAGAAATAAACATAAGAAAATAATCTTGATTTTTTGGTCATTAACCGGTCAGTGACCAACAGATTACCGTACTAGTGAGATGATAATTGAACAAGATGAACGTTTTCACACAAAAGTATAATATAAACAACACAAAAACCGATCTCTACTAACTATTCACAAGCTTGGTGGTAAATCTTTTATGTTTCTTCTCTCTGTTTTTTTTTCATTTAAGTAAAAATGTAAAGGGTATACACACCATCTGATATATTCCTCGTTCCTTCATATCTCCTTTTGCAACCTCCCCTGAAAATCTACATTGTGAGAGACAATTGATAACTCTCAAGATATACAACAATGCAGAGAAACATGTTTGAACTTAACGATGTTCTTACCTTTATTTCCTCTGTGCTTCTGAGGAAAGCAGTCCCATTTGTTCAGTAAGATACTTCATTTGTTGTTCATTACGGGTCCACTCGTTTGGTTCTTGTTCCAATACCAAGTCATTATTCTCCACTGATCCTGATAGAATATCGTCTGTATCTGCAATCGCTGGGAGTTCAACAGAAAAGAACTGTTCCCAGAATGGATCTTGGATTCCGGGCAGCTTAGGGACTCCCTCCAGTAACTCATTCATCTTGCCCTCACCTTCAGGAGAAATTGCATCGCCTTCTGACTCATCTAAAACAGCCATTATTGGATCAAAACACTCTCCACTATCTGTCTCGCATCCAACTAAATCAAATTCAGGGCTCCAAGAGTCTGCAGGTGCTGCTCCTTGAGCCGGACTTTGACCTATATTTGGCTGAACCAGACCAGCTTGAGGATGATGAGCCAAACTTGCTTCGGGTACTTGATTCGTTGCTGACTGAACTGTGTTGGGTGAAAACTCGGCCAATGTTACTCCAGAAACTCTACTTGAAGGGTTCCCATTGTCTACAGAGGTAGAACTGGGAACATCACCCAATAGGAAACTGTCAGGATTGTTTGAAACTGATTCATACCGAGGTGAGGTACTAGTATTTAAGAACTGTCGAAGCATATTTTGTGCTGCTTCGTTTATCGACGGCTGATATCTAACAATCTGGCGGTTAAGACCATTAGCCACATTGTCACCACGATTCTCCTGCTCATCTACAGGAAGTCTCCTCTTTTTGTTGCTTCCTGGAATTTGTCTGTTGCCATCATTATTATTCTGTTGTACTAACTGGTTTAAGAAACCTGGACTTTGAACAGCCTTTGCTAAAAACGACATCATTTGTTGTTGCCTTTGCTCCATCACCTGAACTTTCTGTCCCACATTCTGCAGTTGGTTTTCAGTAGCTTGCTGTTGCTGCCTTAACCTGACGAGTTCTTGCATAAGAACATTCTTATCCCGCTTAAGTCTTTCCACTTCTTCTTCTATTCCAAACTTCCCCACCTCGACACAAGCACCAACAGATGAGCTCTGAACTTGAGTTTGTTGCTGATTCTGCTGCACATGCGAAGGTTTTCTCCTGACAATACTCTTCAGTAGTTGTTTTCGGCCTCTAAGAAATCCTTCATTTGCAAATTCCCATCGGTCAGGATCAACTTTTCTGAAACCCTGGACATCAGAATACAGAGAGGCTATCATAAATATCGAAATTCAAATTGAAGAACTGAAACGATGTTGCTTGAATTTAGGGGAAGAAGAAAAGCCAACATAGCGCAATTGTACAAAAATGTATAAACATTAAACAGGTAGACTAGAAAACAGACCAGATTAGTTATATGTTCTAGTTATAGCAAAGTTTGAGAAGTAAACAAATTCTCCACACTATGCTTGGGTGTAGCACAAAATCACCATGTTATAAGGAAAGTAATAGTTCTTAGTTTATCAAAAAAGTGTACCTGGACGGAAATATACAAATGAAAACAAAGCTAATGTTCAGACAACTGATAGACATTCTGTTTTGTTAGAGCTACAAGGCAGAAAACAATTGAGGAAACAATCTTCAGACATATGTGACAGTGCGCCTGCAAAGTTCTGTGGAATCTTTTGATGAGTAGACAGATTGATATGGCTTTAAAAATAATCCAACACATCCATGGATCTAGTCACTAAGACTAGAACCCTTCAACATTTCACGATGTTCCCCAAATTGTACCACGAAAAAACGATCAATTTCTAGAAAAATAAATTGACAATAACACAAAAAATGATGCTTACATAAGTATTTAACTGTCTGACGAAGCTGGAGAAGTTGTTGTGCTTGAAATACTTGGGCAAGAGCACCTTCGAGAACTCCGGGGCACTCCAGACGACGAAGCTGTTGTTCCCGCTGCTCCACGAAACGACCTCATTGGTCAACGGATCATCAACCATGTCGTAGGTTTTACTCAAGAAAGGCGGTACGGAGTTCACCGGCGGTGGTATTGACGGTGTATTCGAGTTCGGCGATGGTACGGATTCGGGAACCGATTCCATAACTTCGAATGAAAAATCAAGAGTTAGTTCACTAAAGTTGATCGATTGATTGATCCTGGAAGTTTCTTCTGTTCTTCTCAAGCTCAAATATCTTTTACAGAGACAGAGACTCTCTCAAGTGTTGAAGACCCAATCTTTGATCTTTTCCCTTAAAGCTGAAGAAAAGCAGGCATGGCCATTTCGGTTCAATTCAGTTCGGTTTTGTACGATTAGTTTTGGTAGACACTCTGACTGTCACCTAAATTAAACGGTTTCATTTCGTGTATTTTGATTTGGTTCGGATTAATTCGGTTTAAAAGTACACGTAGCATCGATAGCAGCTTTTTCTGTTTTTCTCGGTGAGTTTCATACGTGGCATAATATACACCGTTAAAATTTAATAAGATTATCTCAGATATTTATCTATACGACGCACGATTATATCATTTAATTATGTATATTAAAAGCCACGTAAGACACAGAGAAAACTTTCCTGGCTCTTATCTCTCTCTCTCTTATACTGACACTGACACTCGTTAAATCCTGGAAAGTAATTTGAAGTGAAGCGACGAAACACAAACAAAAGCGATGAATCTGGTCGCTATTCATCGCGTTTCCTTCGAATGCGTTTCGCGTTTCTCTTTGAAACATAGAGAATCAGGCGATGGATTCTCCGGCTGTCGGATTGTAAATTCGCGTGGACGGAATCGGCCGATTCGGCGGTTGCATGCGGTGACAGCGAGTTTGATAACCAGTGCTGACTCGTTCGAGGTAGGGCGGCTTATCGGAAGCTACGGATTCATGAATGTAACTAGGTACTCTCACTGGATTTTTGATTTCTCTCTTTATCTGGAGCTTCTGTGTTGTTTCTACGTCTTCGTGTAACGAAATCTCTAATTTTATATCGAAATTGTTTGTGTATGTGTGAATCTGTAGTTGCAACAGGTTTATGCACTCATTGCAATGTATACGTGAGCTTGACAATTATTCGAAGGGTTTAACAAAAAAATCACTTTTGTTAGTGTATTTGAATTGGGATACATTGACCTTTCTTATGATTATTGTGCATCTTTAGCTAGATTATGCTACGTTTGTTGGTCTAGTTTTACTCTTTTATCTGCCGCTGTGTTCTACTTCGTTTACTTAGCTTTTCACCACTTCTATACTCCTAGTTATACAGGGCTGCAGTCAGGATCTGACTTTGAATATACGTCTGATGATATTGGGCGATTAAAATCTCAAGATATTGGAGAAGGTGCCGTTAAGATCAGGTGCACTTTTGGCTTTGTGTAGACAATTTATTAGATGGTAATATATTTGGTCAAGTTAAAAATGTATTAGCCACAGCAGTTTGTATGCAGACTATATCAAGGACGAATATCTCAGGGTCCATTTCGAGGAACGCCTGTCGTCTTTAAGGTGATTCTGCATGTTTTGTCAATCTTGTTTCTTCTTCTCAGCCAATATTGTTCTTTTCCTGAAGGCAGTTTCCATTTTTCATGAGTCTCTCTACATTATCTGGGCATATTTTGTTCAGCTGTGCGAGTCCTCCTTACATTATTAGAATCATCAAAACTTCATTTGGATATTTTATTGCTTTGCATTCATTCTTTCCCTCACATACTTGTCTCTGTAAAGGTCTACCCCGGACAGCGTGCTGGTGGAGTTGAGGCTGACATGATGGCAGCAAACGAGCTTAATGCACACTCTTTTCTCCAGGTTGGATAAATAGCCATGCAAAAATGCTAAATAGATTCTTAGCAATTACATCTCCTTGGTGGCTAATAGTGAAATCAACTTGTTATTCTGCTTGTCTATACAGAGCAAAAGCCTGCCTGCTAATCTGCTTCTACTTGTTGGTGGCTTTGAGACACAACTTGGGGAACAGGTCAGGCTTACAATATGTGGCACTGTAGTTTGTTGAATCTAAGCTGCACTAGTTTGTGGATATTTTGGCATACCTTATGGAACATAGGCTGAGTCAATTCATTCTTACAGTGGCTGGCTTTTCGTGATGGTGGGAAAGATAGTGCAGCTGACTACGCGCAAACTGCGAGTGAAAAAACAACCAGAGCTCGCTCCCAAGGAGTATGGAATCCTTATGAAAAAGAGCAGATGATAAAACGAAGGAGAAACTTTGTTATTAAGATCCTTCAGGGTGCAATGAAGGGTCTAGCCTTTATGCATGATAATGACAGGTTACATCAAAGCCTCGGGCCATCCTCAATTGTTCTCAAGTATGTTCCCCCATGAGCACGTGAAAGTGATAGCATACACACCTCACTCTTAATATAAATGCCTCATGACTCTACTAATTCAGTCGATTTTTCTCTCTGGTGAAATTATCCTTAGTACACCAGCGGAACGAGAAGCCATCTATTTAATACCGAGGCTGCGAGATCTAGCCTTTTCTGTTGACATAAGGTTCCCTTACTCTTCTCATCTCTTCCTGATTGATTATTTTATCCTCAGCTATAGTAGTTTTTTTTTTTAATTCGCCATTTTGGTCTTGCTGTTTATAACTGGAACTAGCATTGTGAAGATAATGTTGGTGCTTTTTATCAACTCTCTGTTAATAGACTGAGCATACCTTACAGGCCTTCATGCTTGGAAGAAGGAGCCACTTCTGGTTCACTGTCAGAGCAACTTTGGCGAAGGGCAAATGCTGCTGGTGCTTACACAGTTTTTGAGAAAAGAGCTTTTGGGATTGCAGATGACATGTAGTGCTTTTTCCTTCTTAGTCTTTCATCTTTTAAGTTGCAAATGTTCTTTGATAAAGGTTTAACACATTCTTGCGGTTTACAGATATGAAGCCGGTCTTCTTTTTGCATACTTAGCATTTGTTCCATTCTGTGAAGCAGGCGTAACGGATTCTCTTTCTCTTCAGGCAAGAAAGAACACAAGATCTCCTTTTAATCCAACAAATGTAGCAGCTCTGTTCTTTAAACAGTTTTTTGTTTAACCGCAATTTAATCTGCTGAACTGCAGAGGCTACTGGAAAACACTTTCCGGCTGGATATCGAGGCTGTAAGAGAGTAAGCCTCTTGCTACCTCCAGATTAACTAACATTCTCTATTGTCATAACTTTCTTGTGTTAAAACTTAAAACGCATATAAATTGCATTTCATTTTAGCAGCACAAAAAGAACCGTTGTATTCAATTAACCGATTAATACTCCAAGTTACTGTGTGTTTGAAAGACCTCACTAATTTTTTATACAGGTACTGTTTAGCTGATGAACGCCTCGAAGAAGCGGTAAAGTTTCTGGATCTTGGTGATAGAGCTGGTTGGGAATTGCTCCAGGTATCTAGTCATTCCAATTTTCTCTGCATCGTGGTTCACAGTAAAAAAAAAAGTTAAATAACTGAACTCTGATCAAAGTTAAATGGAAACGGTAATGAAAAGAAAATATCGAGAAGCATGGAGGAGAAATGCTGAGAACGCTTATGATAGAGTCAACTGATTTCATGTTTGGAAAGTTTTGGTAATTTGACCAATAATGTCTCTGCGTGTGGTGTTTTGGTAGGCAATGTTGAACGCTGACTATAGGAAGCGGCCAATGGCGGAAGCTGTTCTTAGTCATCGATTTTTGAATGGCGTAGTTTAAATGAGAAGAGACGAAGATTATGTATTTACGTAATTATCTACAACTATTAATCCTTGATCCATGTTCTGAACATATAATCATATATCGTGGGTTCCCAAAATATGATATTGAATCTGCTCATCCTGCACTAGCTATACTAAGATTGTTTTGTTGTCACTAAACTAAACAATAGAATGTCGTCAAAAGTAAAAGAATGATGAAGATGCGCACGTGCTTGTTAGTCGCAAGGCACGTGAGATGATCCGAAGAAGAATCAAAGATGCTTCGCTTGAAGCCATAACGATGTGTGGGGAAGACGGCAAAGCAATCAAGCAAATACTTTTCCTTCCTCTTCTTCTCCAAAAGTCGTTTGTTTTCACATTTCTTTCGATTCCCACTTGACTCTCCGAGAAACCTTTGCAGATCAACAAACCCATCTTCTGATTCTGGAAACCCTAACCCACCCGGTTCCGATTCAGACAAACGGGTCGGAGACCGATTTTGATCTCGAACTCGATTCTTTCTCAGATGAAAGTATCAAAAATTGAGAATTTGAGGTTGTTTGAGTCTTAATCATCTCGATCAATGTCGCGTTTTCCCCGTGGATTTGTGGAGAATTCATCAATGGAGGAACCCAAAATCGCTCGTCGTCCAACTATTTGCTTCAGACCAATAAACCCTTCTGATTTAGAACGTTTGGAGCAAATCCATCGTGACATATTCCCAATCAGGTAAATAAATACCTTTGTTTTGGAAAGAATTTATATGTGATCTGGTTTTGGGATTTGACTTTCCGTTTTTTGGAAGTGTCTTATCAAAGCATTTGATTTTGTTCAGGTATGAGTCTGAGTTTTTTCAGAATGTTGTCAACGGAGGTGATATTGTCTCTTGGGCTGCTGTTGATCGGAGTCGCCCTGATGGTCATTCTGAGGAACTTATTGGATTTGTTACTGCCAAAATCGTACTTGCCAAAGAAAGCGAAGTGAGTTGCTTTGTGTTTTGTTCAAGTGTCTTCCTTTTTCATCGTCTTGTTCAAGTGTAGATTTCAAATGTCCGAAATGGGTTTCTTTCCACTGGAGAAAATAAAGCTTCAATTTGTAACGTTTCAAGTTATTTTTGAAGCTTGTTTTGAATGGTTTTTGGGTTTTGTAAAGAAGATGCAATGTCTTGTAAAGTGAAAATTTTGAATGTTTGAAACATTTTCTTAAAAATTTCTTAAAAATATAAACTTTCTACAATTTCAACAGCTTTTTCTAAGCTTTTAAGTTTTGGTTGGAGCTTCTTCAGTAGTAAAACATTGTCTTCTCTTTGTTCTTCGCCTTTTGGGTTTTGGTTCTGAAATTTCGAAATAACTTTATACAGCAAGTAACAAGTAATTGTGAAGTGTAGATTTTGAATGTTGTTGAACCATTTCACAATGTCTAATGGTTTAAGCGTGAATTTTAAAGCCATGTACATTAGATGGGTTTCTTACGAAAGTTCTAGAAAATCAAAAAGAGCCAGCCACTTTATTAACATCTTGATTATGATCCAAACTTGTTTTGTACTTGTTCGTTTAATGTTAAGAGTCATCAATGGCTGTTTCTTGGGTAATATGTTGATAGATTTTCTATGTCTTGTACAGATATCAGATCTAATAAGATATGACTCGTCGAAGGGAGAGGGGACATTGGTGTACATCCTAACACTTGGAGTTGTAGAAACATACAGAAAACGTGGAATCGGTATTGATTCTGACCCCATGTAGTAAACCAATGATATGGATATTTTGTTGATGGCTTGATGCTTCTCTTCTATTGCTTGGTTTTGTTAATATTAAGTTCTGCAACTTTTTTGTGCAGCTAAGGCACTTATTAACGAGGTCGTCAAATACTCTTCTGGTATCCCTGTGTGCCGTGGTGTTTACCTTCACGTGATTGCACACAACAATCCCGCAATCCGGTTGTACAAAAGAATGTCTTTCAGATGTGTAAGGAGGTTACACGGATTCTACTTAATCAACGGCCAGCATTTCGATTCTTACTTGTTCGTCTACTTTATCAACGGTTCTCGCTCTCCTTGCTCACCCTTGTATGTACAAAACACAAGTATTTTTTGCATTCTAAATTCTGTTTGCTGTGATGTTTCTTTGCGGTTTCTTCATAGATGGGGTTATCGCTGAATCATGGCTGCATTGCAGAGATCTTGCGGTGTTGGTTCTGAATTATATGAGGAGCGGAATCAAATCTTTCGCATCAAAGCTGACGGTGAACCACGATGAGAAAGGCTCGAAATGGCTTAAAAGCAAAGACAACACGCGGTGTCTCTTGCCCACTCAGACTAAACGAAACCTTGCATCGGAAAGAGTATCATCCGGGTATGATTACGTATAGTGTCCGTCTCCCATTCATAGACTTTGTAAAATCATTCATTTTAATGTCTTCCATTAAGCTCTGGTTGTGATCCTATTGTGTGTGTTCGTGTAGAATAATAATGTGATAAAAATGTAAATATTGTGATGTGATAGTTGAAGACAACTCTTTGGGACGGAGGGTTCAATCCACTGTTAGTCTTATTGTCTTAAATTAGTTAGCTTGTTGAAAAAATTAGCTTTGTGCTTTATGGCGTGAAAACTAGCATAAGCTCATATAATTTACTTAAAATTACAAAAACAAACCCCAATACTTTTTTCGAGAAACCAGATCCTTCTTCAATTCTGATCATGAACAGCTTTTGGCTCTAATTGGGGCTAATTCACATGACATGGAATTAACTAGAGATGTTTAAACAGATTTAAAAAAAAAAAAACAAACCAGACCAATTTTCTGGGTTAGTAACAAATTTCAGTTCACCACTGTGAATGCTTAAATTGTAATTTAAAAAACAATAGGGATTAGGTATATAATAAATGAAAGTTAACGAGCAAACTGTGAAGAACGAGGGAAAGGGGAAGAAGGAACGGAAACATAGAATTAGGGTTCACAGTGCATCAGAGAATCATAATTTCTCTGTTTCGGATTTTTAATCGTACAAGAGGTGAATTGATATTGGGTTCGGTTCGGTTCAAGTAAGTTAAATATTCTCTTTTTCGCCGATTATTTATTGGGTCAATCTCACTATAATTTCGGTTCACTGAAAATTTGAGAAACAGAAGTTGTCCTATAACGATTTTGACGATGAGAAGAATAAATCGAATTCTATGAAACTTTTGCTTAATTACTAGTTCGAATGTTATGAATTCCCGTGAATGAGTATTCAAAAAGGACCTTAGTGTGTTCTCATTGTTTTGAGCAGTTTTTAGCTTACATAGATTTATTTGTTTGGTTTAAGATAATGCTTTGTCAGAATTATGCGAAGCCTAGCCTAGCTTATTATGAATTGTGTTTGTTCTGCAGATTTGAATAATATTAGACTCTAGTAGTTAAGATGTCAGTGAGAGCTAGGAGGATTGTTTCGGGTAGATCAGAGACTGTAGCAGCTAATTATGCTTTCGATCCGTTACATGATGACAAAATTATAAGAAATAGGCTTCTCACACGCACGACCACCACCAGAGGCGAACCTCCATTGAAGAAGCTTCAGAAGAAATTCACTTCTTTTGTTATTGAACTAGACAAAGAAGAAGATAACTACAGTGAGTGTGGTAGGCTCGCGAAAGCTTTCTTGCAAGAACTCTCTGCGTTTGAGATTCCGCTTCTTAAGAGCCAAGTAGTTGTCGCTGCAAATCTTAGGGAGAAAGAGAACTTTAACGAGCTTAAAGATGAGACGAATAGGCAGATAATGCAGGCACAAGCTGATATAGAAGATCTTAAGAAACAGCTTGAGGAGAGTAAGATAGAGAGACAACAGAAAGAGGAGTGTGAAGCCATTAGGAAACTTATCTCTGCGCAGCCACCGAGGTCAGAGACGCAGAAGGTTATACATGAATTGAAGAAGGAGATTGCAGAACTCGAGGCTGAGAATACAGCAAGTTGGAGACTTCTTGAACTAAGGAAGAAGCAGTTTGCATTGTTGTTGCATGTGGTATGTCGATTTTACGGGTTTCGTTGTGTTTTTATAGCTAAGATTCTAAACAAGATTTCGCCTTTCTCGTGTTTCTTTATGTTTACAGCTAAATCCTAACCTTTTTGGTTTTGTGAAAACTTTTATGTATAGGTGGATGAGTTGCAGGAGACAATGGAGGATGAACAGAAGAGTATGGTGGAAGAAATGCAGAGGAACATTACCGCTGATGGCGCTGAAGCCATGTCCATCGATTAGCTCCTAATCTTAGCAACTTTGTCTTCCTCTTGAATGCTAAAGAAACAAACCTTTCATTGATAAGAAGAATCTGTTTTATAAATTTCTGGTTTCTTCTGGTTGCCTCATAACCAAAATTGCTATGAAAATAAGGATATGTATGTTTCATTTTAACTCGCAGATTCAAAAAAAATAATGGCAGATCTTCTCGAGGTTTTGAGGACTATGTGAACCGGAAAGGTCAGGAGAAAGTGATTTATTTGACTAAACCAAGTTTGGTAATGATTCATCAGGAAAATAACCGGTCCAGAAAATTCAACCGACTAAGATTTATTCCCGTACCAAAGAATTTGCTTTTAAACCGGACTAATATATATACAGTACACGTATATCTTCTCTATTTTGCAAAATCGTTCTCCTCTCTTCGCCACCAGAGAGTCTCTCCGTCTCTTTCCACGGCGAGTTTGCGATCGTCCGCGGTTTGCTGTTTGTCGTCATCTCTCTCGTTTGAAGCATTCTTTTCTAAATTCTTCGCAGTTGCTAGGTCTTTATCTTCTAAACCTTACTATTCGTCGGTGTGCTTTCGCAATTTATCTCTAAACCCTCGGAAATTTCTCCTGCAATTCTGAGCTCTTTGTTCGTCGATCCGAATATTCAGTACTTTCCATTGAAGGTTTGATCTAGAGGTAATTCGAATCGGAATTTGATCAACCTTTGTTTTCTTTGATATTTCGTTTCAGATGTTTGCTTCTTCTTTTTTCCGATGAATTTCGAATCGCTTGACCTTGTTCCGTTTTCCGTTTATCCTCCAAAGTCTGAATATGTTTATAGCTAGCTAGATTCAGGATTTGATTTTACCTTATTTCCCCAATAATAATGAAATCCTTCTTAGGTTAGGGTTTTTGTGTTTTTGTGTTTTGTCACTAGTTTTGAAACCGAAAATTGTCATCAAGTGTGCAAGTACTTTGTCAGAGTAATGCCAATATAATAGTTTTGTTATTCTCATCTTGCTCGGCTGTAGTTTTGCTACCATTGTAATTGTTGTTACTGAGTAACTCCTTTTTCTGTGGTTAGGTCTTGACTAAAGTTCTTGAAAATGGAAGTGGAGAAGTCTAAATCAAGGCATGAAATCAGGGAAGAGAGGGCTGACTACGAGGGTTCGCCTGTTAGAGAACACAGAGATGGAAGGAGGAAAGAGAAGGATCATAGGAGCAAGGATAAAGAAAAGGACTATGATCGAGAAAAGATCAGGGATAAGGACCACCGCAGGGATAAGGAGAAAGAGAGAGACCGAAAAAGAAGTAGAGATGAGGACACTGAGAAGGAGATCTCTAGAGGTAGAGATAAAGAGAGGGAGAAAGATAAGAGTAGAGATCGGGTTAAAGAAAAGGACAAGGAAAAGGAAAGAAATAGACATAAAGATAGAGAAAATGAGAGGGATAACGAGAAGGAAAAAGACAAGGATAGGGCAAGAGTCAAGGAGAGAGCGAGTAAGAAAAGTCATGAAGATGATGACGAGACTCATAAAGCTGCAGAAAGATATGAACATTCTGACAACAGAGGTCTGAATGAAGGTGGCGATAATGTTGATGCTGCATCAAGTGGGAAAGAAGCATCTGCGTTGGACCTTCAGAATCGCATTTTGAAGTAAGTGATTCTCATATGTTATATGAAATCTAGAATTATAGGTAGTACAGGAATTAAAAGTTTGTGTTTTCTTCCTTAGGATGAGAGAGGAAAGAAAGAAGAAAGCTGAAGATGCTTCTGATGCTCTATCATGGGTTGCAAGGAGCCGTAAGATTGAGGAAAAACGAAATGCTGAGAAGCAAAGAGCACAGCAGCTCTCGAGAATTTTTGAGGAGCAGGTATTACCTCCATTCCTTGAACATCTTATATCCTTTTATTTCTTCATAACTTCCTTTTATCTGACATTTTAATAAATATATCTTATCTCATATTTGTTCAGGACAATCTTAATCAAGGTGAAAATGAAGATGGCGAGGATGGCGGTATGTTTTCGTTTCTAGTTCTTTTACCCCTAACTTTAACTCTTCAAAGGAAGTAATCATGTATTCTGTCATACCATAGAATTTCTTTTTCTATCTTCCTTTCTAAATGTGATGCTCTCTGATTGATAATTTATCTTGACATATTCTGGTTAACAGAGCATCTATCTGGTGTTAAAGTTCTACATGGTTTGGAGAAAGTGGTGGAAGGTGGAGCAGTTATCTTGACACTAAAAGACCAAAGTGTCCTTACCGATGGAGACGTTAACAATGGTTAGTATCTTTTTGTGCTATCTTTTATTTATGCTATCAGCATTGTTGATGTTAGGCTCTGTCATAATGAGATTTTCAACTATTCTTGCAGAGATTGACATGCTAGAAAATGTGGAAATTGGAGAACAGAAGCGCCGGAATGAAGCTTATGAAGCAGCCAAGAAGAAAAAGGGAATATACGATGATAAGTAAGTTTAAGTATTGTTCAAAGGCATTTAGATGAGCATATCTGTGTTGCTTAAGACTGAAACATGGCATTATATTTATTTTATAGGTTTAATGATGATCCCGGGGCAGAAAAGAAGATGCTTCCTCAGTACGATGAGGCTGCTACTGATGAGGTAAGTTACTCTGTCTAGCGGATTTTTCAAATACCATAATTATAGGCACTTCTTTGGAGGGAATTAATGTTATTGCTTTTGCTTTAGGGGATCTTTTTGGATGCAAAGGGTCGCTTCACCGGTGAAGCTGAGAAGAAGCTAGAGGAGGTACTATTCTTCCTAACATTCTGTCATATTAAATGGATCGTAGTAAGTATACACACTAACGGAATTATTTTCTTTCATGTTCTACCGATCAGCTGCGTAAGAGAATTCAGGGTCAGACGACACATACTTTTGAAGACCTTAACTCCTCAGCAAAGGTCTCTTCAGATTACTTCTCACAGGAAGAAATGCTAAAATTCAAAAAACCCAAGAAAAAGAAACAATTGCGTAAAAAGGATAAATTGGACTTAAGTATGCTTGAAGCAGAAGCTGTTGCATCGGGATTGGGAGCTGAAGATCTTGGTTCTCGTAAAGATGGCAGAAGGCAGGCCATGAAAGAAGAGAAAGAAAGGATCGAGTATGAAAAACGGAGCAATGCCTATCAGGAAGCCATTGCTAAAGCTGATGAGGCATCCAGGCTACTTAGAAGGGAACAAGTTCAGCCTTTTAAAAGAGATGAAGATGAGAGTATGGTGTTGGCTGATGATGCTGAAGATCTTTACAAATCGTTAGAGAAAGCTAGGAGGCTAGCTCTCATTAAGAAAGAGGAAGCTGGATCTGGTCCACAGGCAGTTGCGCATCTTGTGGCTTCCAGCACCAATCAAACAACAGATGATAATACCACCACCGGGGATGAGACACAAGAAAATACAGTGGTTTTTACAGAGATGGGAGACTTTGTCTGGGGTCTCCAGCGCGAGAACGGTAAAGTTTAAATCATCTTCTGACACAGTTACACTGTTATTTATGTTTTGCTCTATTATATTGATCTGCTATAGCACTTCCTACGTTATTTGGAACATTTATTTGGTGTCATATGATATGACATATATGGACATTCTCTCTCACACACATGCTTGGGGCTAACTTGTCTGCAAATAGTTTGTAGCTAGTTTAATCAATCTTATTACCTGCTAATTACTTTTTTTTTCTTCGACAAACATATGCTTTGTAGTTAGAAGTGGTACGGTGTTGTTGATCTTTGTGTGGTCTTTCAGATGTGCGGAAGCCTGAAAGTGAAGATGTTTTCATGGAAGAAGATGTAGCACCCAAAGCTCCCGTTGAAGTAAAAGAAGAGCATCCTGATGGTTTGACAGAAGTAAATGACACTGATATGGATGCAGCAGAGGATTCATCAGATACCAAAGAGATAACACCTGATGAAAATATACACGAGGTTGCGGTTGGAAAAGGATTATCTGGTGCATTGAAGCTTCTTAAAGACCGAGGAACCCTAAAGGAGAAGGTCGAATGGGGTGGTAGAAATATGGACAAAAAAAAGAGCAAGCTTGTGGGTATTGTGGATGATGATGGAGGTAAAGAATCTAAGGATAAAGAATCTAAGGATAGATTCAAGGACATCCGGATTGAGAGGACTGACGAGTTTGGTAGAACTGTAAGTTTTCTAAAGCTTTGCTTTTCACTCTTATTAAACTCGTCCTTGTGTGCATAGATTTTCACTCTTATTAAACTCGTCCTTGTGTGCATATGTAAAATAATTGATCTTCTACTCTCACGTTGTTAACAGTTAACTCCAAAAGAAGCCTTTCGACTACTCTCGCACAAATTCCACGGGAAGGGGCCTGGAAAAATGAAGGAAGAGAAACGGATGAAACAGTACCAGGAAGAGCTCAAGTTAAAGCAAATGAAAAACTCAGACACACCATCGCAGTCTGTTCAAAGAATGAGAGAAGCTCAAGCTCAATTGAAAACTCCTTACCTTGTCCTCAGTGGCCATGTCAAACCAGGGTATACATATGCTTCATTATTCAGTTTTAGTTTTTGGAATCACTGAGATACAAGTGACGCTCAGTTTCTTTAACTAACACATATTTGTTACATTATTCAGACAAACCAGTGATCCTCAGAGTGGGTTTGCGACTGTTGAGAAGGATGTTCCTGGAAGCTTAACACCAATGCTTGGTGACAGAAAGGTTACATGACCTAAGATAAAAATACATTTTTCTTTAACAACTTATTAATAAGATGCCGCCTAATACATGATTAGTATTGATCTATTGACTTTAAACGTTTCAGGTGGAGCATTTCTTGGGAATAAAGCGGAAATCAGAGCCCGGAAACTCGGATACACCACCAAAGAGACCAAAGCCTTGAAGGACACTTTTAGATAATCAAAAGGTCTTGCTTGCGTCTTTGTTTCACATTGATTTGTCTCTGGTAAACTCTTTTTCAGGATTTGTTAGTCTTTAGAAGAAGACATAGCTCGCTCATTATATAGATTCATGCTGCTGAGACTGATGATATTTTGATGAAGTTGCCAAAACCGGTATGGGTTTGGTTTCAGTTCTGTAATCAAACCGGTTTTTCTTTCTTTCTTTAAAAAATGTTAATGCAATTTACCTCTTTCCATCTTAATTTCAGATCATAAAATGTTGAGTCGTTTGACTTAAACAAAAAAAATGTTCACGCGTCATCGTTTAGTTTTGGCCGCAAGGTTAAAAATAGTGCGAAGATGTTCTGTGCCCTGAGACATGTAGCGTAAGTTATGCAACTATAACTTTATTCACTTAATATATTGTCTCCTACTTTAAAGTCAAAACACAACAAGGTTGCGTCACTTTCGAGGGTATATTTTGTAGTTCACTTCTTCTTACCCATCGCCAACTAAATATTTAATCTTCAATTATATTTGGTAAAACAAACAAAAAAAGTATATATATTCATCATCCAAAAGTAATCATATTTTTTTGTTCATTCGGCTTGGGATAGTCAAGAATCTGTTTTGTTTTTTACGTGTTGACTAGATTATAATTAATAGGAGACAAATTGTTTTTATTGCATTGGCGTATGCGTTTACGTGTAGATAGTATATTTACTTTTTAATTTAATAAGAAATCAAATGGAAGAATATATTTGCGTTCGTCTTTGTACTTTATATATTTGAAAACAAAAAGAAATCAACGTTTGTATTTTTTTTGTAAAGCAGATAAATTAGATTTATGAAAGTAATTACAAACACGAATATTTGTATTAATACAGTAATGTAATCAAGTTTGTACAAGATCAATGTTTACCACACACACATGGTCTTACAAAAAAAACACGGTAAGGATTAGTGAAGAATAAATATGCTTTTAACTCTATCGACAACAAATAACAAGAAAAATAAATATACTCTCTCTTTAATCATTTTTCAATCTTGTCTATTCAGGAAATGGCCATGGTTCCGAACAAGTTTGCCTGCAAAACGGAGAATTATAACATTAGACTAGCCAAATCGTCCATATTCACTGAATGCATTCATGTGGTAACTATAAAATTCAATCTATGTGGGAGAGTACTGATAGGACTTACTCTATTATCTCTTTCCAAAAAGAATCACTTGCTCCATCATCAATAGTGTCACACCATGGGTGATGATGATCTTGTGTAAACGTTGAGTTTGATGATGAAGGGTTTGAAGCATCATGATGATGGTAATCGACGATGTCTTTGTTCTTGATCATCCTTTGAGTTTCTTTAGATTCTTCAGGAGACGCCGGAACCAATAGAGGGAGTGAATTATGATCATCTTGAAAACCGGGTTGTATGGGGGAAGAAAAAGAGTCCAAAGGGTTATCAATAATTTGGGTTTTGACCATCAAATTCTCATCCTCAAGAATGTGAGAGAAGTTTTGAGACTGACCAAAAAGATTTTGGTTCTCTAAGTAAGAAGCTTGGCCAAAGAGATTGGTGTTACTGTTTTGCATAGTTGATGAAGAAAAAGAAGGATTGGTGGTGTTGTTATTGGTGCTAAGGACTTGAATCATAGTGTGTAGCAGTTGAGCTTTAGCAAGAGTTGTTGCATCCAGTTGCACATTTTGGTTGAGATTCAAGAGGCTGTTGAAATTTGCGGCGGCTATAAGCTGCGGGAGAGCTGCTAAAACGTTTAGATGGTCGGTTCTTGGCCTATGGGTCACCGGATCAATCCCCATTTGGAGAAGTTTCTTTCTCAAATGTGTGTTCCAATAGTTTTTTATTTCATTGTCCGTTCTTCCAGGAAGATTACCGGCTATCGACGACCACCTTCCAAAACATATACGAAATAATTAAACATTAATCAAATTGATATTATGGCAGTGGATTAGTCTAAGACTAATATATACCTAATATTGTCTTGCTTTAGTCGTAACAAGATTTACTTTTCAAGATTGAAAAACGGCTACAGACGTATGCACCTAGAGAAAACCAGTGTAGTAGGTATATATGTCAATTATATTCTTTCATCCATAAACTATATACTAATATATATGTTATTATATATTTCATATATCACACTACTCTTAATTCTAGTTATAAACTTCATCCTAGATCGTTTCACACTAACTTTTTATGAGATATAATTAATGATTTGACTAGAAAGAATTAACATTCGATGGTTTTTAAAACAAAGCAAGGAATTATAAAGTGAAAAAGTAATTGATTACTTGTTTCCAAGAAGGGAATGGAGGTTGATAATAGTTTGTTCTTCCTCTTCAGTGAAATTTCCTCTCTTGATGTCAGGTCTCAAGTAGTTGGTCCATCTTAATCTACAACTCTTTCCGCATCGGTTTAAACCGGCTTGCTTTGGAAGAGCTCTCCAGCTGCCATGGCCATGTTTTTGAATGTGATCTATCAGTTTATCATCCTCCTCTTGTGTCCATGGCCCTTTCTTTAGACCATTCTCATCGCAACATGGTGATCGCCCCATTATTACTAGCTATAACACGAATATTGTTATGTACGTAGAAAGTATTATTGAAAAAATAAAAATAACCTAGAGAATTAAGCATATAGAATTGCTTCAATCTTTGACCAAAAAAAAGTTCATCAATCTAAAGATAATGTATAAATCAAACACACTTTTGATCCATAATTAGATTCATGATTATAAATGAACTTGTTAACGTGTGTATGAGCAGAAACATACGTGCATAAATATTTGCATGTGTGTATATAAATGTATTGTCGAACCTGTTGAAGATCTCCTAGAACTCTCAAGGGAGAAAGATTCTGATGAAGGCAATCCAATTAAGGATCTTAGTGAATGAGGCTAAGTGTGTGTGTGATCTTTGCATTAAATAGGGCATTTGTGTTTCGTGTCTTTGTATCTTGTCGGACGGAGAAGATCTTAGTTTAGCTTTTGACTTTGCTGACCACAGAATGACGAAAATGCCCTTGTGGAAACTTATCATAATATTTGTAAGAAGAAGAAAAAGATAGGAAGAGAAGAAGATGATCAAGTTTGGGAAGCAATGTAGATACACAAAAGTTGCTGCAACTAATCCATATGTTGACAAAAGGCAGTTTGTAGTAATTAACCCTTTATATTTTTTAAAAATGTACAAAAGAAACTAACTAAATGAGAATTATCAATATGTAACTAGTTATCAAAGCAACAAAAAGTATATGCATAATTAATCTTAGATTTATTTAGTCATTGAAGAGACACATTTTTCTTTTTTGCTAGATATTAAAAGATGAAAGTTTTATGATTTAATATTTGATTAGTTTTATAATGTAGCATATTTCAAGTGTTTACGTGGTAAACAATGGAGAGTCGTTTTAAGTTTTTTTTTTCTTCCAAGTATTAAAGTGATATACATACACGATTATGACTTAGCAGACAACATGTTGAATTATCAATGATTTCCCAGTATAAGTTTGTCATCTCCCTTTCAAAAAATATATATACATGGAACCTATTTGTACCAACAAGTTTTCCACGTGGAGACGTTAAATAATTTAATTGTGTATATAGTATTTGATATATATAACATTTTGCAAGAAACAGTGTCCATAACAGTATGAATTACTGGTCATTGGTCAACAAATGATCCACAACATGCCACATCCCAACTATAATACGTATAAACAAAAACTATATTGAAGTCAATTGTTTTCATCATTATATATTATCGTGTTCCGATCAATAAAACAGTTGGCAAAGAGGGAATATACATATATAATACATCTCAATTTTATTTTAAAGCTAGAAAAACTGCGATTCCAATGCAGAGCTATTGTTTGCATGAATCATCATGAGAAAAAGGTTTAGATGAATCATATAATTTTATATTCTTACATTCTATTTGAAATGAGCTTAATAAAAACTTTATTAGTTTTGATAAGAATTTTGTTTTACTACAAAGTCAATAAAATAGTATATACAGCCACGCATACAGTACTATATATATCAAGTATATAGTAGTAATTTCTAAGAAAATAAATCAAACGTCTCGATATGGTGGTTGATTATTGGTGTAAATTTAGTTTTAAGCACATCAAGGCACGCAAACCTAAACCCTGGGACCCGCGAAAACCCTAATTCTTTTAACGACTAAACTAATTCTTATTTAATCGCTTTTTAGATGCTTCTACGTTGACGTTAATTGGTCCATAGAATCATTTTCATTGCTTCGACGTTGACGTTAATTGATCCATTAAAGCCATCGAATAAATAACTTGTGAAGCTCTTTTCTTTTTAGTTTTATCAAAGACATGCGTTTTATCGGATTTGAATTTTAATGACACAACGACCACATTAGTATATATATTTTTAGATTATATATGTTTTCACCTTGTAAAACTTTTTGTGATATCCGGAAATAAGGCGCACGATAAGACTGAGATAAAACTCCCCATCAAATCGATACGCGAAACCACGGACCCAGCGAACACATGATCGGCTAAGAAACCAGCCCACCGAAAACGGGTCTTTACCTTGTAAATTTTTGGTTTGTGGGTCGTTATTTAATTTATTTACATTAATTGATCAAAATAAAATTTAAACATATCTTAAGAAATAATTGGAATCTATCAAAATTTTCTAATAATAACAATATTTTTTTTTAGAAGACAGATGAAATATTCGTACGGAAGAAGTTTCCAACTAATCCGAAGGAGACAACAATGCTACAGTTGATCTTCCTCTAACCAAACGCTTATAGCTCATCCTACCCTTACGGCTTTATTTAGGACATAATCTTTGATTGAATAATGCATCTTCTAATTTCTTGAACAATATATATCTTCGAAAATTATCTCTCATAACTCATATTATGTTTTAGATGAGCAACAATTTTTAGTCAATTTATTTTTGTTTTGCGTTTTCATATTATGATGGTTGTTTTTACGCAAACCCAAACTTCAACAGCACACAAAAAATCGAGACATCTATTCTATATAATGTTCAAATTGAGATTCACTAAAAACTATTAAAGGACAAAATTTGCTTAAGTACTTGAATTTCTCCAAAATTCACAAACCAACACCACGAAGTACTTAAACACGTCACATATTGAAGAGATCAAGTAAACTTTGATTCTATACAATATACATCAAACTCCGGTATGTAACAGTATGACCCGTTTCTGATGATAATTACCTGACAGTATATATTATCTTCTTGTGTATGAGTCAAACCTAACATCTTGAAAAAGACCAAACTACAATGATTTGCACGTTACATTGCTATGCAAAAATATTTAGAAACCTAAAGCTTAGTAATTCAATTAGTTAGTAAGATGGTGCGTCAACTTTGTAGAACAAAACTAATGTTTATAAACATAAAACATGCGATATCCAGAGAAAACTTAAACTTTTACTTGAAAAAGTTACGTATATACAATGAATGTTGCAGTGGTTTGGGATAAAACTAATTAAGTCGTAGAACCTTACGTATGTACTTTTAGGTTAGGGATAAAACTAAAGATGAATATAGTTGGTTAAAACGAAGACTTCCATGTCAAATATAACGTAATTAAGTCTTTGATTCACCTTCTCTACGGTACAAGTCCATATTATGAGAAGGACTATGTAGACTTTTTTGAGAAAGTGTGTAAAAAAAAAAATAAGCAAGTGAAAAAGATAGATCCATATTGAGCCGTGAGGAACTTGAAGTTGGATTATATTCTTTTATGGGTTGATGGCTTTCCATAGCAGGAACCCAAAAGCTCATGGGCTTTTCGAAAGCTACATGTTGCCGAATCTAATTAAAACATCGAATCATCCATCACTATTTTCTCTGGTTCTATGATAATTTCGGTGTTAGTTCCGTGAGGATATAAAATCAGTTTAATATTAAAAAAAATTTGTTCGAACATGGAGATTATAAAGAATATAAAATTTGTCCAGAATCATCTTATCAGCTCCATCCAAGTTGTTAAAGCATAAATGCCAAACCCCAATTAGAATATATACATCCATATAAGTGTAGGAGGATATATGCATATGATGCAACACATCAAATCAGAGCGTATAAGATGCTTGAGAAGCTTAAGCAGCGGTGTGAAACAAGGACATATCCACAAAGACTCTTGAAATGAGAAACGCCAAGATGTGAGAAATGTTTCTAGATTCATTTTATCTATAGAGAAGCTTATGTGAGCAATCTAAATATCTAATTTCTCAGGATCTTGGAATCTAAATGTGAAACTGCAAAATGGTAAAAACTAGATTCATTTTGAAGTTAGGACAATCACATACCTTACTCAAGATGATTCAAACAAGAACCATATACTTAAGCACCAAGAATGCAGAGACAAGAAAGCACAGGACGAAGATACAAGTAACTGGAGATATCTTGCAAACCATCTCCATGTCTTAGAAATCCGATACAAAGACTTAGCACCGGTTTCACATAAACAGTTCATAATATAGAGAATGGAAAAGCATTGCCAAGTGAAGGTTACTAATCAACTTATACCAATGCTTAATCAAATATCTCAGTCTTGTCAGATTTGAGGAAGAAAACAGGCACCATAAAAGCTTGAAAAGAAATCACAAACTACCAACAGTTGAGAACAGACCACATTGCCAAGAATTTAGAGATTCAATGCTTTTCAAGAGTAGCAACAGTTATGCATTTGAACATGGCTTTGCAAAACTCGGAAGTAAACAAAAGAGAAACAACTAAAAAAATATAAAAAGCACAAGTTCAAGAATCCAAATGAAAATTAGCAAAGCAGCTAGTCACCATAGGCCAGAATTGCAATGGCAGTTGCAACACATTGCAATGGTACAAATCCTCCCCAACAATGTTCCTGCTAACTCCCCAACAGATTATTTCTCAGACATGATTCTTCTTAGTGACCATGTCCCAGAAGAACTCAGTCAACACAGGCTCGTAAGAGGGCATCTTAGCATATCCAGGAAAGTAGTTAATATCAATTATAAGGTACCTATTAGCATCTTTGGCATCCCTAATCACGTCGAAGTTAAAGAGATTGAGTCCCATTGATTCCCTCATGGCCTTTGCTAGATCTGTCAAGAAACTTAACGGAGGCATTTCCACTTTCTCTAAGCTCCTATCCTCACCATACTCAATGTTCTTGTCCTCTTGAGCAGTCAGATTCGATATCTGCGAAAACGGAAGAGACCCTTTCGACGTCCCAATCTTCTCTTCAGAGATATCAGGTAAAGATCTTCTCTTTACACATTTGACATGATCTCCAACCACATAGACCTTAAAGATCACACCACCATGATTCACAAACTCCTGCAACACAATAGGAGCTTTCAAAATCTTCATCCCTTCTTGATCATAAATCAAAAACATCTTATGAGATTTAGCACTCCCATCAGCATCCAACGGCTTAGCAATCACCGGAAACTTAAGCTCCCCTAAAGCTCCTCCACCGCTCAAGACGCTCGAATCCATAACAACAACTTGCTCCGGGACACCAAATCTCTCGCTATCTGAAACAGGAAACCTCAATTGAGTTATCACCTCAAGCATCGAAACCCTATTGTGCAATCGCTCGATAGCCTCAGGCAAATCGATTACAGGAACACCAGGACATTTCTCGCGAAACTCATGAAGATTCTCCTTCCAATACACATCGTAAAGCTTGTGGATTATGCAATCAAGCTTCCCTTGCTCCAACAACGATTTCGTCGGATCAAGCTTGACCAGATCAATGCCTCGTTGCCTTGAGTGTTCGATCAAAGAAGGTTGGATGAAACTATGCTGTTTCTTGGCTGCGAGTGCGTATCCAACTAAGTATCTTTCCTGGATTGAATCTGACATCTTTCGTTGTTGTTATGCTTCGAAGGTAACAAGATTAGGGAAAAATTCATGCCCAGGAATCAAAACCTCTTCGAGAGAAAAGGGTAAGAAAGGTTCAAGCTTTAGCAAACCCTAGATTTGAAATTCTACACGGAACGTTTAGAAGACTCGATTAGATCGAAGAGATCATACAGAATCGAGATTCCAGAGAGGAGAAATCGTAAAGTTTGGTTTTTTGTGCCCTTTTCTAGAGATGAAATAACAGAGAGAGAAGGGAATGTTGTACACGTGTGGAATCGAATATTGGTACGTGTGAAGATGCAAGTGGCGAATGTTGAACACGTGTTAGCGTGCGAAAGAGGACGAGTCTAGGTCTTTTTCATTAGATGGACGGTTGCGATTGCTTCATAATTATTATGGGCCAATTATATAGTTCATGGGCTTAAATATTTGGATCTCAAACGCAGACGCAAACGCAAACGCTTAATTTGGTACGTCTTAAAATTTGGTACCAATTGAAAAAAAAAGACAAGGTATAAAAGCGAGCTGCTTAAACCCTAATTCTTTCTCCGGCTACCGTTTTTCTTCGCGCAAAGTCCTTCAACGTTCTCTTCACCGGACGGGAAAGAGAGTTCGCCGTCGTGATGGCTCCTCATTCGTTAAAGAAGAACTACAGGTGCTCACGATCTCTAAAGCAGTTCTACGGCGGTGGTCCTTTCATTGTTTCATCTGATGGTTCTTTCATCGCCTGCGCCTGTGGTGACGTCATTAACATCGTTGATTCTACGGATTCATCAGTGAAATCCACGATTGAAGGCGAGTCGGATACGCTCACTGCTTTAGCTCTTAGTCCTGATGATAAGCTCCTTTTCTCTGCTGGACATAGTAGACAAATCCGAGTTTGGGATTTGGAAACCTTGAAATGCATTCGCTCTTGGAAGGTATATATATATTGTACTAACTGATATTGAATTAGGTTTCTCTTTTTTAAAAAATTTGATTTCTAAATATGATTATTGTTGTCCTTGTGGTGTTTTAGTCTATAATTTGTGCTTAATGATGAGCAGGGACACGAAGGACCTGTGATGGGAATGGCTTGCCACGCATCTGGAGGATTGCTAGCTACTGCTGGAGCTGATAGGAAAGTTCTTGTTTGGGATGTTGATGGTGGTTTCTGCACTCATTATTTCAGAGGCCATAAAGGGGTTGTGTCAAGTATCCTCTTCCATCCTGATTCAAACAAAAACATTGTATGTAACAATTCCGTCTATGGGTCAAATTATCTGGGAGTAGTATTTGTGTTATAAAGGGATAGAGTTTCTCGATTATAAAGAGATATGTTATTCTTGTAAAGCTATATTCCACTTTTGTTTGATGATAAGAGTGTGTTCTTGATGGTGTGGTGTAGCTTATCTCGGGAAGTGATGATGCAACCGTTCGTGTCTGGGATCTTAATGCAAAGAATACTGAGAAGAAATGTCTTGCCATTATGGAGAAGCACTTTTCAGCTGTGACTTCAATTGCTCTATCAGAGGATGGATTGACTTTATTCAGTGCTGGAAGAGATAAAGTGAGTTCTATATCCTCTCTAGTTTAATTGAGTTGCATCTTCAGGAGTAGGACTGTTTTCTGTTGGTGTTTTGTTAAATGGTATGAGGCAGTAAATTACGGCCTTTATTCTAAAGTTCAGTTGATTACTGGTGCTAACTTATTGGTTAATCACAGGTTGTGAACTTGTGGGACCTTCATGATTATAGCTGCAAGGCTACAGTTGCAACGTATGAGGTACTAGAAGCTGTGACAACAGTTTCTTCTGGGACGCCTTTCGCTTCATTTGTAGCTTCTTTGGATCAGAAGAAGAGTAAGAAGAAGGAATCTGATTCTCAAGCAACATATTTTATTACTGTTGGTGAACGTGGTGTTGTGCGCATCTGGAAGTCTGAAGGGTGAGCCTTTAATAGGTTTTGTTACGTTGATAATGTTTGGTGTAAAGTCATATAAACTATCCTGGCGTAAGAAAAATGTATTGAAATCTTTGGCTGTTTACTTTGACAGTTCAATTTGCCTCTATGAGCAAAAGTCGTCGGATATTACTGTCAGCTCGGATGATGAGGAATCTAAAAGAGGATTCACTGCAGCTGCTATGCTGCCTTCTGATCACGGACTGCTTTGTGTGACTGCTGATCAGCAGTTCTTTTTCTACTCCGTTGTGGAAAATGTGGAAGAAACAGAGTTAGTGCTAAGCAAGAGGCTGGTTGGATATAATGAAGAAATAGCTGATATGAAGTTCCTAGGTGATGAAGAACAGTTTCTCGCAGTAGCTACAAATCTCGAGGAGGTAATTGAGCTTTTTTCAGCCTGTATCATACGGGCTTGGTCATTATCCTGTGAGTATGATCAAGTCTAAGATTCCATTATTCATGGACTAAGATTTGCAAATATATATATATGCAGGTTCGTGTATATGATGTTGCAACAATGTCATGTTCCTACGTGTTAGCTGGCCATAAGGAAGTTGTTCTGTCCCTCGACACTTGCGTATCTAGTTCTGGGAATGTTCTAATCGTAACTGGAAGTAAAGACAAAACTGTAAGTCCATTTACTCACCTTGTAGTTTTCATAAATTATGTTACGTACCACGAAAGCTAGATTAGTAGGGATGGAATTTTTTGTTCAAGATTTCGTTAGGGTTGTTTGTAGCTTATGTCATTGCTTTTTCATGCACATCATTCCCCACAACATCACCTACAAAAAAACCTTTTCTGCTAGAGTGATCTGTGGACTCGGTTAACTTGTATTTGATTACTTTACAGGTAAGGCTATGGAACGCAACAAGCAAATCTTGTATCGGAGTTGGTACTGGCCATAATGGCGATATCTTAGCGGTTGCTTTTGCGAAGAAGTCCTTCAGTTTCTTTGTCAGTGGAAGTGGGTACGTGCTACATAAATGATTGCATATACCTTTTATTTTGATATAAGTGAAGCATGATGCTTCTAGTTTATGCATATATTGTTTATAACAATGAGGAAATCCTGATTAGGACTCTGTTCTTTCTTTACCCAGCCACCCAACTGAGGAAATATAAGAAAGGATCAATTACCCAGCCACCCAGCATAAGGCTGTTTACTGTTAGGCCTTATACTGGAAAATAAATTTTTCTATCAGATTAGTAGTATAGAGACTGTGTGGTCGAGAATTTTTGACTTCTGTTACCTTCATTTCTCAGTGAAATATTCTGGCTGTAACTAATTTGTGTGCATAAATGCAGAAAGTGTAGAATCTGTCTTGATTGTTAACATAGAGACATGTATCTATTGTTATATCTCCTACCAAACTGTAGGGATATATTTTTTTAATCTCTTAATTACGTTCCTTTGGATTAGTGATCGTACACTGAAGGTCTGGAGCCTTGATGGTATTTCAGAGGACTCAGAGGAGCCCATTAATCTGAAAACTAGAAGTGTTGTCGCTGCCCATGATAAAGACATCAATTCCGTGGCTGTTGCTCGTAACGATAGCTTAGTTTGCACTGGTTCTGAGGTAAGACAATATGATGAGCAAACATTTGTTGTTTAAGTTTATGGTAATTCATTCTATTGAACTTTTTTCTAATACAGATGAATTGAGAAATTTGTCTTCCTTTCTCTCCTATTGAATGAAGATGCACTGGGCTCTGATGGAGACATGCTTCACGTTCTTATCTGACTGTTGGTTTCTGTCTTACAGGATCGTACAGCTAGCATATGGAGACTACCAGACTTGGTACATGTTGTTACACTTAAAGGACACAAGAGGCGGATTTTTTCTGTTGAGTTCTCAACTGTTGATCAGTGCGTAATGACAGCTTCAGGAGATAAGACAGTAAAGATATGGGCTATATCTGATGGTTCCTGCCTCAAAACATTTGAAGGTCATACCTCAAGTGTACTTAGGGCCTCATTTATAACTGATGGAACCCAATTTGTCTCATGTGGTAAGTTTCACTAATCACTCACTACACTGATGTCATTTCTTCTTCATTTTTAGTTTTAACATTCTAACCATGCACTTGTAGGTGCCGATGGTTTGTTGAAACTTTGGAATGTGAACACTAGCGAGTGCATTGCCACATATGACCAGCACGAGGACAAGGTGACATAAACTGTCCTTGGTTTTTGATGTATCTTGGTCTGCCTTTGATGCTATCATTTATAGGATTATGAACTTCGGCTTGCCTGTATTTGTATTGGAAGTATTTATTTTTAGCCTTTTGATGGAATATGTTCATTGCCATTAGTCGCAGAGACCTCTTGCTATTCTGTTCAGACAAATAACAGTTCAACTTTTACAGGTATGGGCTTTAGCTGTTGGAAAGAAGACAGAAATGATTGCAACTGGTGGAGGTGATGCAGTTATTAATTTATGGCATGATTCAACCGCTTCAGATAAAGAAGACGATTTCCGAAAAGAGGTCTGTCAGTTCACTGATTAGATAATTTCTAATAGTCTGGTTTCTGTGGAGCAGTCATGTGTGCTTGATCTTTAGTCCGACCATCATTTTTGAAACACTTCCGATGTGCAGGAAGAAGCAATCTTGAGAGGTCAAGAGCTGGAAAACGCAGTGTTAGATGCGGAATACACTAAAGCTATAAGATTAGCATTTGAGCTTTGTAGGCCTCACAAAGTTTTTGAGCTCTTCAGTGGTCTCTGCAGGTAAAAAAGCCATCTAAGAACACGTACCAATTGCTTTCTTTTCTCGATATTAAGTCTCCTCCTTTTCTTACATGCAATTGGTGTAACAGGAAAAGAGATTCAGACGAACAGATAGTGAAAGCTCTTCAAGGACTTGAAAAAGAAGAGTTCCGTCTACTTTTTGAATATGTCCGAGAATGGAACACAAAACCAAAGCTATGCCACATTGCTCAGTTTGTTCTTTACAAAACCTTCAACATACTTCCTCCCACAGAAATTGTTCAGGTTTGGTTTAACATAAAAAGTGAAAAGATCAATATCAGTAAATAGTATCGGTTTCGCTTGGATTGATTTCGGGATTATTTTTCCAACAGGTAAAAGGAATTGGGGAACTCCTGGAAGGGTTAATCCCATATAGTCAGAGACATTTCAGTAGAATTGACAGATTTGTAAGAAGCAGTTTCTTGTTAGACTACACACTTGGTGAGATGTCTGTGATCGATCCAGAGACTGTTGAGACAGAGTATCCTAAGGACGAGAAGAAAAAAGAAAAAGATGTCATTGCTGCAATGGAACAAGACACAGACGAGCTAAAGCAGGAGACTCCTTCGAGGAAACGAAAGTCTCAGAAATCCAAAGGTAAATCGAATAAGAAGAGACTCATTGCCGAAGCACAGGGAAGCGTAATTGCAGTTTGAGTCTTGAAATACTTCATCAATACCATGGCATGAATTATAAATTTGATTGAGATCTGAGGGGTGGAATCCCAATTTTTGGTTATTCTCGTTTTCTTGTGTAATTGCCTAAATTGGTTGTTGTAAGTGCTGTTAGTTTTTAAATTTTTGTTGAGATTTAAAAAAGTATTTCGTAGCTGAAAAAGATCTATTCACCTTTTTGTTGTTTCTAGATTTTTTTTTGGGTTTTTGGTTTTACGTCAGCGTATATTAGCGTCATGGGAACGAACATGATTAGTAACGTAAAGTCGACCAAATTAGTATATCATTTCTTCATAGAATTAGAATCTGTGTAATACACGTCATGCATCACATAAAACATATCTTAATTTTATGGTTCATGAGGATCTTCACTTCCCATTATTATTCCCTCTTATCACTCTTTCAGCTCACTATTTTTTCTACCTAGACATCTCCTTAACATGCAACTTACAGCATAAGTAAGTGTCATAGATACCAGTTCATTTAACACCCACAACTTTACATAGATTGCTACGAAATTTTCAGGATTAATTTGAGTTTTCTCTAGATAAGCTTGATTACTCCAAATTAGCCATGTACTTTAAATACTGATGATTGTAGAGAGTGGAGAGAATATATGCAAGGTTATGTCTCATGAAACGTTCTAGAAGCCATCTTAATGTAATTAAGCTTCTAGTTTTCACCAGTGCGTGTACTCTGTACATCTGTATTTGGTTCTAATAGTTGCAACTAACATTAATCATGTGTTTTTAATATTACGTCATACATTATGCATGGAGAGGAGATGCCTAATTAGTCACCTAAATAAAATTTATATCGATTAGATTCTTCTAATCAGTCACCTAAATAATGTTTTAAAACAACTCTTATGGATATAAATATAAATAGGTCCCCCGATCGGCACTCGACAGGTATAGATCAAATTCATTAAGTTGGAGCACAATCAGATTCAATCTTAACCTCTTTCTGATACAATCATTTTGGATTTCTATTTTAATAATATATGGTTAACGTCATGAGAAAATCTATATGCCAAAAAAAATATAAGTTTTCAACAAAAGAATTCGCAATTCAGAAATATTCATTCATAGCCCTTCTATCATTCTAACTTATGTTCATATACTTAATATAATTAGTATTCCCATAAATAGAAATACTAACAAAAACATGTTCTCTATCAATATTCTAAACTCTGGCACTGGTTAATTTGGAATTGTCTTATCAACCTAGTTTAATTCAAAACTCTAGAAGAAAGAAAAAAAACTAACAAAGTTGTATACTATTTTATATACTATAAGAGTCTTTTTTCTTCTTCTTCTATATATGTCATGATTCACTTAAGAATGTATGACGTATATATATGGTGTATGAACATTCCCGTCGAATGTGTAATATGATTCCTCCTAACTAATATGCTACGAGAATTAAATAACCAACAGAACCCACTTTCCAATTCTATTGGAAGGCTAACGAATATACAAAACAATGTATGAAGTCATAATTTCTTTTTGATAATCTTATTTAAAAATTCTTCATTGTGCAGTGTATCTCCTCTTCTACAAATAACAACACTCTCCCTCCTTCTCTTACACATCACAAATACATACCTCAATTAGCTTATATGGTTATCTAGTGATCAGTTCGTTGTAGAATCATGTCGGGAACGATGGTTTGTGTTGCATGTGTTGAGGAAAATAAAGGGTGTGAATGTGAGCATGAAAAACCGGTTAGAGAGTTGGTGTTGGAGGCGGCGTCTGAAAATAGTTCATTTCTTCACTCTGTTATCAACATGGTTGGTATGCTCATTGGTACGTACCTAATATTATGAATTATGATGCACCAAGTCAATTTATACATTTGTGGAGCTATTTTGCTGTGAAAACATCCCTTGGTATGAATAAACATAACTAGAGTGTTGCACATGAGCAAGAGTGTGTTATACCAAGTTTTTTTTTTTGTTTTCTTGTAAATATGCATTTTTGGAAATATTTCTATACTATATATGTGCTAATCCTAACAATAATTTCATTTACTTATATTTTCAAGATAATCATTTTTCATACGTCGTAATGATTTATAAGCTTAAGCTATACATGATTAACTTAAAACATAAACTTCTCTGATTTTATAACCAATCAATAAGCAAACTCTGACGTCATGTTTGTCCCGTAACACAGGACTTGGCCAACTATCTATGCCATACGCCGTTGAAAGCGGCGGTTGGATGTCAATCTTCCTCCTCATATCATTCGGAATCCTCACTACCTACACTTCCCACATCCTCGGAAAATGTATCCGCCGCAACCCCAAATCAAAATCCTACTCCGATATCGGCTACTCTGCCTTCGGCCGCCACGGCCGCCTCATCGTCTGCCTCTTCATCTACCTCGAAATCTTCATGGCCTTAGTGTCTTACACCATCTCCCTCCACGACAACATCTCCGCTGCTTTTCCCGCCACTTTTTCTAACCACGGCCATTTTCCCGCGGCCAAGCTGACGGCTGTGGCGGTGGCTATCGCCTTGCCGAGTTTGTGGATAAGAGATTTGTCTTCGATCTCGTTTCTTTCTTCCGGTGGTATTCTTATGTCGGCTATAATATTTGGGTCAGTGGTTTACACGGCCATCTTTGGAGGCGTTATTGATGATGGAAAGATTCCGGTGCTCCGGTTAGAGAATATTCCGACGGTTTCGGGAATCTATCTCTTTAGCTTCGGTGGACACATCGTATTTCCTAATCTCTATACTTCCATGAAAGATCCCTCCAAATTCACAAAGGTACGTTACAAATATGAAATATCCTTTTTTAAATTATTATTGCGAGTGTTAATATAAAATTTTATTTATACATATAATTTTTTTTTATTATCATATAAATTTCATGCGTTGCCTTGTATATAATAAAACATTATGCATTGCATGTCAAATTTTGAATACGTAGGTATCAATAGTAAGTTTTGCTACGGTAACGGCGTTATACGGAGCACTAGCCATCACAGGAGCGAAGATGTTCGGACCAAGTGTAAATTCCCAAATTACCCTCAGTCTTCCGAAACATTTAGTAGTTACCAAGATCGCTCTTTGGGCCACTGTACTAACCCCAATGACCAAATACGCCTTAGAGTTCGCTCCTTTGGCCATCCAGCTGGAACGTAGCCTTCCTTCGACCATGACTGATCGCACCAAGCTTGTGGCTCGCGGTCTTATGGGATCAGCTCTGTTGCTGGTCATTCTCGCATTGGCTTTAACCGTCCCTTACTTCGGTTATGTCTTGAGCCTCACGGGCTCTTTGGTTAGCGTCACAATCGCTGTGACATTACCGTCTGCTTTCTACTTGAAGATTTGCTGGGACGGGATGACGAAGTTCACACGAGCCGCCAATCTTGGTTTCGTTGTTCTCGGGTGTGTTCTTGGAGTTTTGGGATCTTTTGAATCATCAAAGTTGCTTGTCAAAGAACTCGTTCGCGTTCATGGAGGTTGAGTGGTTTTAAAATCGCGGTTTGTTGTTGCAGTTAATTATATAAAACTGCGGTTTGTTATATAAAGCGGAATAAAAGAAAAACGCAAACCTTTATAAACAAAAGATCGGAAGACATTGTTGTTAAAATCGAAAAGAAGAAAAGAATCAAGAACCAACAAATATATATATATAAAGATTAAAGAACACTGATGAAATCAAAAGGGGTATACAGATATACGTTTTACATGATAAGATTTACTTTTTTTTTCGCCTTACCTCGAAGAGTTTGTTATTTCTGGTTTACAGGTGCTTTCTTCTTGAGAAGATTCCCAACTTTACCAAGTAAAGTCTTCTTCTTCTTGATCTTCTTCTCCATCGTAAGCTGATCTTCTGCGGTTAAAGCGTTTCCGGTTTCATCGATGTTCTCTGTTGAGGTTTTGTCGCTTTCATCGATTTTGCTTGAATCCTCTTCTTCTTCTTGTGACTCTAGTTCTGATTTCTTGTCCGGAAAAGCTTCTTTCTTCTCGATTTGGCAACTTTCCCACATTTTGAATATAACTTCAACCGAATCATCTTTGTCATCATCTTGGGACTCATCTTTCTTCTCCTTCTTTTCGGTTTCCACCTCGGGTTTTCCATTCACTTCTTTCTCCTCCATACCGTTGCCATTGCTGTTTCCATTGCTGATCTGCTCTTGTGGAGGTTCGTGATCAAGGGTTTCGACTTTAGCAGATTTCTCTTCTACACTTCTATGACCGTTCTCAGAAGAAAACTCAACCACTTTTGGTAGCAAATCATAGTCTTTCTCGCTCTCACTGAGCTCGCCATTCTCTTCTTCCGGTTGCTTCTTGGCCAATATTGCTTCCTCGAGTAACTTCGATAACTCCTCGATCTTCTTCAGAGAAACATCCTCCTTCGCCTTCAGATCCTCGTTTTCGTGAATGACGTTCTGAAACTCAGTTTCTTTATCCAACAGATTCTCCTTTAGCTTCATGCTTTCAGCTTTTGCTTCCCCGAGAGTTTCCTGAAGATAAACAATCTCTTCTTCCACTTCTTTTAAACTGTCTTTCGTCTGTGCTTCTTTCTTCCAAGCTGCATCGGCTTCTTCCTCGGTTCTCTTCAGCAGATTATCCAGCCTATTCATTTCTTTCCCCATCGAAGCAACATCTTCTTCCATTTTCTTCACATAATTCACCAAATTGGCTTCTTTCATCTCCCAATCCTTCTTTGAGCTCTCGAAATGTTTCTTGGTTTGTTCAACCGCGCTAACAAGAACATCGATCTCATGTCTCGCCTCGTCAAGCATATTCTCGTACTTCTCGTTTGTGGCTTTAATCACCAACTTCAAGTCATCTATTTGTGTTTCATACTCGTGATCGCCTTGACTCAACAACTTCTCTTTCAACTCCCTTCCTTCACTCGACACTTCGTGCAAAGCTGAAGCCAAACTCTCCATTGCTTTCTTACTCTTCTCCTCTTCCTCTTTTGAGCTCTCTAAATCTGATAAGAGCTTGCTTTTCTCTTCTGAGAGCCTTTGAACCCTTGAAGTAGCATCTTGCTCCTTCTTCAAAGCACGATTCTTCTCCTCCTTCACAGTCTCAAGCTCACTCTTCAACTTCTCTACTTCTTTTTCATTCTTAGATACTTCTTCTTCTACACTGCCCAACCGTTGCTCTGATACCTCAAGATCCTCCTTTTGTTTAGCAACTGTCGTCTCCAATGTCACAATTCTCTCCTTAAGATCAGTGATTTCAGTTTCCGTGTCATGCAATTTATCATTGCTTCCTTCAAGCTGTTTCATCACAGATTCCAAAGATACAGAAGCAGACCTCTCCAACTTGTTAGCTTCTTCTAGCTGTTCCTCCAGTTCTTTGGCTTTGCTCTGCCACTCGTTAGACAAGCTGTGTGCATTAGACTCAGCCATCTTCGCAGCTTCAAGGTCAACATTAAGCTTCTCGACGATCATCTCTTTTTCTTTAACCTCTGCCTCAAAACCTCTCGCTGACTCAAGATCTCTTTTCAAAACCACAATCTCGTCTTCTAGCTTGGCAACCATCTCGTTATCCGATATGGCAGTCTTCTCTCGGGTTGAATCAAGCAAAGCTTTCAACCTCGTTAACTCCGAAGACAAGATGTCAACTTTCTCTGCATGAATCTCAGCCGTCTTACTAGCATCCTCCGCTTGGCTCAAGGCCTTACTCTTAGCATCAAAAGCCGCAGCCAATTCTTCATTGATTTTCTCAAGCTCCTGTCTAACCGCAACAAGAGCAGCAGAATCCGAAGCATGTTGGTTCTTAACAGTCTCAAGTTCTTTCTTCAATTCTTCTTCATTGTTCTGAACTGCCTCGATCCCTGCCTCAACAGCCTGAAATTTTTCAATCTCAGAATTCTCCTCCACATGCTTCTGAGCTTTTAAAGCATCATCAAGCTTCAGAGTCACTTGTTCAGCTTCTTTTTTAGCTTGTTTGAGTTCATCAAGTGCTTTAGCTTTATCCTTCTCCAATGAAGATATCCGCTCATTAGCTTTCTTCAAATCTTCCTTGATCTGACTCAACCGTGTGGTCGTCTGCGGTGATTCTGTTCCTTTCACCGCTGCTACTCGCGCTTGAGATTTCTGCAAATCATCAGCAAACAAAATTGATATTAAAGAAACATTTTCAGTCGAAGCAACTCCAAGATAAACACAAATGGCAAAACTTTTAACTACCTCAGGAGGAGTTGGAAGCTTTGGTGATCGTCTCTCAACAGAAGATTTGGAATTTGGAGAAGAACGATCAAGAGAAAGACGTGAATGTGGAGTAGTAGTAGATGGAGAATTATTATTACTAGTTTCGGATTTATTAACTGTTCTTTTTGCTATTCTTGGAGTTGCTGGAGATGATTTCCCGGTAGGAGTAGTAGTAGTTGTTGTTTCGGACAAACTAGTTCTGTTTCCAACAAAAGACAATAACAACAGTCGATCTCAGAACAAAGAAATAAATTGCCGCAAAAAATTAGGACAAAACAAATGTAGAAATGAATTTAGTAGATCCAAAACTCGATCATTGACAATTTCTCAAAATAGTAACTTGGATCAGATCTACTACGATCTACTAAAAAATTTCCCAGAGAAAATAGGATAAAACTAAAACAGAGTGAAACTGAGTAAAGAGTCTTACTTAGTCTTCGAAGCCATAACCGTCGATCGCTGTCACCGTCGCCACCACCGTCGCCACCACCGTCGCGCTCAGTTGATCAGAAATTCGATTGATAATTTTGCTGGAATTGGGACTCAATTTTCAGATCAAGAAAGAGAGAGAGAATGATTCGAATCGGTGGGATCGAAGTAACGGAGAATGATATAGATAATGGCAGGTGTGGTTGTCTCCAGAGTGGCCTCACTAACTCGTTAAAAAGAAGCTTATTTATTCTGCTACCGATCCGATGTATAAAAACAAAGAAACCACTAATAATCTAGCTTCATTAAATAATGGTAAAATAGAAATTAAGAGAACGTGAAGGTTGGTAAAATGACGATAATGACCCACACTCTTCTTTTGTCCAATCAAACTGACAGCGAAACTACCGTCACTCTCTTCTTCTTGTTCATATCATTGCGGCTTCTAACAAGATCAACGGTTCTTATTGTTCGTCATTTTCTTTTTTGTCAACGTTTCCGTGTTTCCTATTTATTATTATACGGTTGGTATATAAATGCGTTCATAAGAAATAAAATATATAAATCATTTTGGCAAAAATATTTGGTATGATTCAATGATTTTGTTTGGTAAAACTATACATTCTTCATTATATACTTCAAAATAAAACTATACAATTCATTACCATCAATCATTATCGCAAAGAAACTATTATTGTCATGATATATACTAGGTTTTATTTATTTATTTACATCTTATTTATTAGGAATGCAAAAGTAAAATGGGCATGTGACAATTGGTAAAGAACACATGAGATGAGACTAATGATTCCTTTATCTGCCCAAAGTATAATCATGACGTTTGTTTATGCAAATTAAAGCAATTTGGTGTTTGTTTATACGGTGGTTCGAGAATATCTAAAGCTTGGAAATCAAGGAAACGAAGAAGATCGATCCTCTTGAGAAGATATTAAACTTAGACCAAACGAAGAAACTCGTGTTCTGACTTTCCAATGGGCCTTCAATGTTTGGGCTAAATGGGCCAGAATTTATTTTCTTGGTAAGGAATGGGCCAGCTAAAGTTGCAGAACGAACCAGTTTTATGTGCCAATTATTTTCCAACTGAAAACTCTCATAAACTACAAGAAACACAGAATTTACATTGACAGATACAAATTCAATGACTAGTGTGTGTGAAACCTTTTGTTACACCAAACAAAAAAAGAAAACACAAACAAGAGACATCTAAGAATTTCTGTAATTCTCAGATCCTCCATTGAGCAGTGCAAAGACATTGATTCCGGCTTGAAATCTGTCTGAACAATGGTGTGAGAGAGAGTTCATATATAATTCTTGTGAATAAACATCACTCTTCCTGTGTCGTCTGGTTTTCAATTGTGTTAGTGAGTTCAATGGTTCTGAGATCGCGGAGATGTTGCAATATATCTTTAAGAATATCTGTTCCTTTGTCACCTTTCTTCGCTGAACTCATACAGTTTTTCAGAAACTCTCCATCTGTTTCCAGCTCCTGTAACCTCTCATAGACACTATCAACTTGTTTGATTATCTCCAGTTTCTCACTGTCCGAACCAAAGTTCTTTTCATCTGATTCTGGTAGTCCTTGAGACCCGTCTTCTGATTCGTTCTCTGCTGCGTCTAGAAGAGGTAGCAGACTCTTTGCCATTGATGCCATTGTTAGTCCTCCATGTCCATTACTCGCTTCTTCATAACTATTGCTGAATTCTCCCGGATCCTCAGCAGATTCCTTGTCCTGCATTGTTACTAGCCTATCCTCTAACACCTTAAGCTGATCCAAAATCACTAACCTCTCTTCCTCAAACTCTGATAAAGATTCACCAAGCATGCTCATATGTTGTACGCAATCTAATGTTATCTTCTCCAAATCCACATCCATCTCAGAAGAATTATCCTCTTCTCTATTCTCCTCCTCTTTATCATCATCATCAGCCTCACAATCGTTTTCCACAACGATGATCTTGTTCTTAGCTTTCGATTCATACTCCAAAACCTTTGCCCGATAAACCTCAAGTTCTCTCTGGAGTTGTTCCTTCTCTTTCTCTCGTTTCACCATCAAATGATTCAATAGCTGCAAGGCTTCTTGATCATACTCGGCTTGTTCCTCCATCATTCTCTGATACTGCAACGCTTCCATCTGAACTTTCGCTTTCTCTTCTTGTAGCCTCGTGATCATTGCCATTGTCTGGTTAGCCGATATTGCAGACGCGCTTCTTTCTTCTTCCAGCTCTGCATATAAATCTCTCAGTGCTTCTTGTTCTGCTCTCACTGTCTCTCTCAACCTTTCAATAGTCCTTAAAGGATCGCCACCGTCCATCTCACTCACTAATACATTCCCATCTCCTGCATCTTCAGCAGCTGCATACTCATTTCTAGCAAGAAAATGAAGTTTCTTGTTAAACAAAGTACTGACTGAAGTTGGAGTTTCCGGATCAAGCTCCTTAGTCGTTTCTTCTCTATCTTCTTCTTCTTCTTCGATTTGGCTACCTATGAAAGAAAACAACTATATTCAGACTTAAAGTGCTTCACAAAGTTAGATAAACCAAACCAAAGATGTATGCATATGTGCACAAGGCCTGCTTGAAGAGATTTTCGATAACAAAAGAGTCATTCTTTTTGCTTACCAGTGAAATTCTTGCTCTCAAACTGGTCATACAACAAATCTGCTACTCCTGTTTCTTCTTCTTTTTCTTCTACACGCCCTGTTGTTTGATCACAATGAGGAATCTATAAAACCCAGAAAACTAACACATATAAAGTTTCAGACTTTGGATTTATGTTCTTACTCTACCTGAAATTTGATCTTCCCCATATGTGGCAACATTGCTTGTGTCATCATTCCTTTGTTCATCCTCTGAAACTCTTGATTTAGCTTCGTTCCCAGGAGAATTATTGCTGATGATAGATCTTAACCCATCCTCTTCAGACACTTCTCTCAAGCTTAATCCATAACTCTCAACATCTGAAATCACTTCACCATTTTGCTGCTGGTCTTGCTTCTTTCCTTCTTCTGCTTTATCTCTGAAGAACCCTAAGGGATAAGATTCTCTATCTATCTCAAACCCATCTCCAAATTTATCATCATCGATCATCTCTAAGATCAATCCTCCATCTTCTCTGTCACCCAAAGTTTTCCCCCAAATTGATGACTTGAGAAGCAAGTAATTAGGGTATGGTTTATCCGCTAAGCTCTTCTGACAACATGTGCAAAAACCTAAACCAATGTTGCTCTGTTCTTCTTCGCGATTAGAGCAATCTGAGCATAAGTTCGCCGATTCGGATAATTTCCCGTGAGTTCTGCAAAAACTCAGACTAGCGAGCTCGGCGATGTGATTTTGACATAAAAGCTCTTTGTAAGTGAATCTGTTTTCTGGCTTTCGCTCGAAGATTCGATCTAGCTTCGGACAGAGAAGACATACTTGCTTAAGACCGAAGAAAGAGGCGAATTTGACGATAAAGTAAGTGAAAAAGGAATTGAGGAAGATAAAGAACATGAGAAGCCATTCAAGGAATGCGTAGACCAAGATTACGGTAATTCTATTGGTGTTTCTGCTTAGCTTCGTCGCAAAATTGTTGGCCGCCATTGATTTTGGCTCCTCTGCTTCCGACTGAGAGAAGAGAGAGAGAGAGAGAGAGAGAGAAGAGGAGAGAGTGAGAATGATGTTGTCGGGTTACATGCGCTAACGACGCTGTCTTTGTCTAGTTTCAAGTTGGTTTAGATCTGAACCGGAACTATAAACTAAACCGGAATAAGTTTTCCAACCTTAACCTCGATTTTTTGGTTAGCTTAAATAATAGTAGTACGTAACCTTTGAGAATTCAATGTTAATGAGAAAGTAGAGTAATTTTTTTCTAAACAGCAATGTTGTGTTTTGTATAATAAAAAAAACTCCATTTAACCATTTATGTTTAGTGACTTGGTTCACGGTTTGTTATCATTTTTCATGTGATTAAAAAAAAAAATAGGAAATTGGAGAGAGAAATTGGCTAAAGGCAAAAAGAGAGAGCGTGATGATGAAGATTTGGTTGTCAAAAGAAACATAAAAAAGGAAAAGGGAGGTTAAAGCGAGGTACAGTACTTCTTATTGCTTCTTTTGCTTTTAGGTATGGGTTTACTACTATTTTTTTTTTTTTTCCTGTCATTAGCTTTCTCTAATATTCGCCAAACGAAACTGCATCTCACTAAACCACAAGTTGTATCGAAACCATACGCCCAACCACCTAATAAATTTACCTAATAAAATGGTTATGGATTTTTCAATTTTGGAACAAAAACAAACTTTTGTGAAAAGAGCTATGTTGTTCTGATTACTGATTATTGGTACAAAATTTACCTAGTTGGTGAGGCTATTAAATAATAGTAAATACAATTGTAACATAACCAGCAAATATAATAAATTAATAATATATCCACTTTCTGCTGTCAAAATAAAATAAAAATAAAATCCACTTTCTGCTTAAAAGGCATTATGGGCCCCGACAATAGGACTGGTAAAATAGTTGACAATTGATCATTTTTGGGGGCATTTTCAAACTAATTGGGTCCTCAAAAAACAGAAATATTAATAGTAGGTAGTCTCATCGACTCAAATGATCACAATTAAATGGTCCATGGGCCGCTATTGGTCGGGTCCGAACTTGAGAGAATAAGAACTACCTGAATTTACTGAGACACTAAAGAAGTAGTAGACTTGAGAAAATCAAGCCTAGCTTTGGTCAACTTTATCTTCTCTTCTAATTCTTCTACTTGCTCCTTTACACCTCTCACCACTTCTTCTGGAGCTTTCTCCACAAACTACATATTTCAGCGTTAAAAATGTTGTAAAACAAGCAGAGTCTAAAACTAATGCACCATGTTTAATAAGCTTATCGAAAACAATTTCTAGCAAGGGTTTAAGAGACTCTTTTGATGGTTATGGTATACCTTTGGTGAACTGAGACGAGTTATGAGGGCGTCATATTCAGTTTGCATCTTGGAGAGACGTTTAGAAATGCGTTGGACTTCAGATGATATATCAACCATGGCTGCAAGAGGTAGATATGCCTCGAGTCCTTCACTGGCTACAAGGTGGACTGATAGATTTGCATCACCTGAAGGACCAACCATGTGAAGTTTTGTTGTGACCATGATGATTCAAGGGAATCATCGAAAATGTAAATATTGAGATAAGATGCAAACAATGAAAAGAAAAGAGAAAAAAAGGATTAAAGATAATTATACCAGGAGGGGCATTGGAAAAATGGACGTTGTTTAAGTCAAGCCTGGATAGAAGAGCTAATACCTCCTTCTCTTTCTGCACCGCCACAAGAACACAGTTTTTAATAAGGAAACACAAGGCAAACTGATGAACCTTATTCGTAAGATAATTTAACTGTTAGGAAGCCACAAGTTACTGACCGAAATATATTCAATGACCTCTGCACTTCCAACAACTGAGGCAGATATACGCTTTACTGGTTCCACTGAATACTCTGCTCGTGCATTTCGAATTGCTCTAGTCTGTGATTTAACAGGCAAGGTGTCAACATGCTCTGAACTTTTAATAGTATAAATATTAATTCCTTTAAGTATGGTTCTGTTTGAGGTTTACAGAATATATTAAGGTAAAAATTCATACTGACCAGAGCTTGTAAATTCTCAAATCTTTTTATTGATTCAACATTCCTTGGAAGTGAATTTTGTGGCCATGGAGACACAATGAGCGCTTCTTTCCTGTAGGGAAGTGCCTGCAATTATAAATGCATTCATAATTACAGTTTTATGAAGCTGAAATCATTTTTTGGTAGCAGTACCAAAGTATCAACCATATATAACTAAGTTTTCGGTCCTTTTATTTCATCCTCAAAAGAGGCTAAACTACCAAAAAAAAACTCAAAGATAACAGCTTAAGCATGCTTTGGTAAAAAAACGGCCACTACAAAAACTCTAAGGTATAAGGAAAATCATGCCCAGTGCAGTTGGCCTAAGTAAATGGTTAAGGGCCAATTTAAGTAAAAATGAAATACACAGATAGCAAAACTGAGAGCATGTTACCTGCCATAGATCCTCGGTTACAAACGGCATAAACGGATGCAACAGCTTAAGTATATTCTCAAAGACATATAACAAAACCGCCTGAGAAGCTAGAGAAACTGAATTGCCTCCAGATCCATACAGTCGAGATTTGCTGGCTTCAATATACCTTTAGAGTATACTAGTCAGTCAATTAAGTCCAAGAAACATGTGTATTGGTTATTAAGAGTTGACGTGGTGATACCAATCAGCAAAGTCACTCCAAAAGAAATCATATGTTTCTCTTCCTACATCCCCAAAGAACAACTTCTCATAGCTTGCTGTGACAGAATCAATGAGAATATGGAGTTTTGACACCTGAAATAATACAAAAGGAATATAAGGTGGTAGGCAGATTGAACTGTTGGATAACTTCAGGGTAAAAATATTATACCGCCCAACACTCAGGCAAGGGTAAACTAAGCAGGGTTTCCTCTTTGTCCAACTGTCAAAAAAAAAAGGAAGCAAAATGTTAGAAAAAATCCTTATTGTAAAGTGTCACAACAAATCGATAGTAAGAGAGCAGCCTAAGGTAGCTTATCACTTGTGATGCGACTCTGCAGCTGTTTTAAGTAATGGCAAAAGGTATGCAGGTGGAGATACTCCTGGAAAGAGGTCTGACCAATCTCCTATATTTAAAGCTACCTCGTTTTTTTGTGAGACTTTTATGGTTCATGATCCCAAACACAAAGATAGTCTAAACATATTATCAATGACTTTCGACTTTATACCATACTTAGTCTGTCACTGAAAGGACAAATATACCACAATTCCCTAATACTTTCTAGTGGAGATGGAAAAACAAGCAAACCTTGAGGTCCAGCAAATTCTCCCAAGCAGATGTATCACTTAGACTAGGCAGACTATGAAGCACAAACTTTCCAGCATTCCAGAGTTTGTTGGTGAATGCTTTATTTGCAGTTAACCTCTCAGTAGATAAGTTCAGATCCTAACAAAAAGGTAATGGGGAAAACAAGGAATATAGACATAAATATGACATTTTAATATAAACCTACCCAAAAAAGCATGGTTCAGCTGCCTCAACACAGTAGAGATCAAACCTGACCAGCAGTTCCTAGTGCAATCGTAAATCTCAGAGCATCAGTGCCAAAATCTTTAATTGTGTCAAGCGGATCAATCACATTCCCAAGAGATTTTGACATTTTTCTCCCCTGATAATTCCAAATAATCTGATTAACTACTTGGAGATATACAGAACGAGAATCCTTAAATAGAAATCCTAGAAGTTACCTAACGTTTAATAGCATATCGGGAAAAGTGAGAAATAATGATATGAAAAGCCTCAATGATCAAGGTTTGAGTGGCTACCTCGTCTTGAAAAGAAAAGAAAAAAAAACATTTACTAGAACAAGCAAAAAGCCTAACACTTACTTGTGAGTCTCTTATAAGTCCATGAAGGTAGACATGAGAAAATGGAACGGTCCCTGTAAATTCTATTCCCATCATAACCATTCTTGCTACCCAAAAAAATAGTATGTCATGCCTGTCCAAATAAATGAGAAAGGTTATTTAAAGGAAGTGATGAGAATTTCAAAACCGCAAGCTGCAACTAAAGCGCATTTTCTTTTCAGATTTTACTTAATTTAGACATTAGTTCTTGCCTTCTTGGCAACAGAAAAATTGTTGTTGGTCCTAAATTTTTTTCTTCCTAGTGAAGGGTTTACAACAATAGCCCTGATAGTAGCAGCCATTGTTTTCCTGATCGACAAAAAGAAAGGAATGTACCCTGTTTCTAACATATTTGTTGGGTAGAAGTTATTGAAATCCTTCGCTGCTACATCAGGCCAGCCAAGAGTGCTGAATGGCCACAACGAGCTGCAGAAAAAAAACATCTAAATAAATAATATAGGAAGTTAATGCAAAATGAGGAAAACTATGTTCAGCGTCATATATGAGGAAACGCACTAATTCATGGTGACTATTCCGAGGAAACTGATACTTTCACATGATTAAACTAGTGACTATTTCTAAAACAAAGACACACAGAAGAAAAGTAATCTCCAAATAAATGAAAAACTAACCTGGAAAACCAGGTGTCAAGAACATCTGGATCCTGATATATTTCAACATCTTTTCCATACTTCTCAAGGGCTTTCTCAAGGGCTTCTTCAGCACTTTTAGCAACTATGTAGTCCTCCTCGCAATCCTTTCCAACCACATACCAAACTGGTATGCGATGTCCCCACCACAGCTGCCGGCTTATGCACCAATCCTTAATATTTGTCAGCCAGTGATTGTATATCTGCAAGTGGTGACAGGAAATAAAAGCAAAAGCAGAAGTATGCAGTGTAAACAATCAAAAATCAAAACCTTTCAGAGAATTTGCCAAACTGAGGAGAAAAAGACAGATACCAGCTCAGTAACTAATAACACCAACCAGTCGCTTGCATACCTTCTCAAATCTCTCAGGTATGATAGTAAGTTCTTTGTTTTCAACAGCAAGAAGAGCCTTCTCAGCTAAAGGATCCATGTGGACAAACCATTGTTTGCTTACAAGTGGCTCAATAACCTAACACCAGTTAAACCATGCATGAGAAAATTATGAACTTCAAACGAACTGAAAAATTAATGCTGGGTCAGTAGAAAGATACTTCTCCACCACGCTGAGATCTTGGAACTCGTAAAGTGTGAGGCTCCTTCTTAACAGCTAAACCTATCTCCTCAAGATCTGCCCATAGTTTCTCCCTCACCTCAAACCTGTCAAGGCCACTGAAAATACGATGTATGTTAAGGCGCCATGGACGTTAAGATGTAACCAAAGGGTATTCCATTCAGCTAAAATATAAGTTTTAAACAAAATGTTACCAAAACAAGCCAGCGACGTCATTAAGTGTTGCATCCTTGTTCATCACATTCAGAATGGGGAGACCTAGCTTTCTTGCAAGAAGGTAATCGTTGTGATCATGCCCAGGACTTATCTTCAGAACACCAGTCCCAAAATCCTTATCAACATACTGCCATGGTACACAAAAAAACTGATGAGAAATGCCTGAAGAGCAGCAGAGGAAATACTATGAGGTACTCAGTTTCTTGGTTCTGAGTAACTAGAACTTAGAAGTTTCCCAGCAAAATACTGATACTTAAAGCACGAAAAATGGCAAAGAAAAACAACTGCAGCGTTTTCCTTGTTGGACTTGAAAAAGATATTTGATCCTAAAAGACATCATAAAGAGTGCATAGGCAGTAGATCGGAGTTCACCTTATCAGCAATAATTGGGACATGACGACCATATGTCATAGGTACAATTGCTGTCTGACCAACATATTTTGAGTAACGATCATCCTGCCAGATGCCAAATACATTTCACAACATTAATCCTCAAACGATACCCAAAAAAGAGCACCTATTCCAGGAAACGACTAGAAGACGATCTACATTCACATGAGATCCAAAAAAATCAGCATCTACTTTGTAGATTACATCTGCTTACATTAAATTGGACCAGCAACCTGACAAACTACCTGGACTACATTTTCAATTTCATTTAAATTTTACATAATAGAAATATAAATGAAAACCACAAAAGGAAGAAGAAAATAAAATGTGTTACACATTATATACTTTTCCTCCCTAATATTAAATTTGCTTCTAAGTTTTTATCAAAAAAAAAAACTTGCTTCTAAGTTTGTTAACTGAGCTCTGTGTGTATTCAAAAATTATAAACACGTCAAACAGACTTTGATAATGCCATCTGTCATTCCCGATGTCCTATTATCAACGAAACCAAAAAAATATCACCACCTACCTCAGGATGCACGGCAAGGGCCACGTCACCAAACAATGTCTCTGGACGAGTCGTTGCTATAGTAAGAAAATCAGGACTGTACGAGGAAAGATCAGATTAGCCATTTCCATAAACAGAACAAAAGTAGTCACTGATCTTCCAAGAATAATTTGCTAGCAAAATTTAAGGTTAACTACTGCCGAAGCAACTCTTACAGACCCAACGCTGTGTTTCACAAGTTTTAATGATCATACGACATAATCTAAAGCCTCCATAAGATACGTTTTTCAAACACTATAATGCTTCTTTGAACTCTCTAATAGCAGAGCATAATCAAATTGATGTGAGAAAAAATTATCTTTTCACATAATTTTGCTACATATAAGGGTCCATAAAATACAAAGTATAAGGAAAGGCGAAGGTAGTACTGGTAGTTGGACAGTACCTTCCAGCTACACGGTATTTAATATGGTATAGAAACCCAGGTTCCTCCGAATATTCTACTTCCTGGTAAGAACAAGGCAGTCACTTTTAGAAAGAAAAAAAAAGTAATCAAACAACAGAGTGTTAGATAAAAATACATCACACACCAAGTCTGAAACAGCAGTCTGTAAATTTGGGGACCAGTTGACCATGTAAGATCCTGGAAAAACATTATGCCAAAATCACCAATAGTCGTATGAGTACAGCACAGCTCTACTTACAGCTACGACAACAGAAACCAAAATACATAAATTCATAATAGCTTACCTTGATATATCAACCCCTTGTCATGAAGCTTCACAAAAGCTTCGACCACAGCTCCTACAAATTCAAGGTAAAAGAGAATCAAGGAATAAATTCAAGGTGAAAGTACATACAATTTGAAATTAAGAGCAACGAGAAACTTTTTGAACCACCTAACAACTGAATAATATTTTACTTGCCGAAGTTTTTGAATTCCAAAATACCACTCAAAATCATATAAAGTCAACTTTGAGCACCACCTATGGTCTGCTTTAAGAATCACCATCTAGAAGATATGGAAACTATGAAAGATGCCTTACGACTCAATTGCTCGTCAAGAGTAAAGCGCTCTCTACTCCAATCACAAGAAGCACCCAGTCTTTTAATCTGATTTGTGATGGTTCCGCCATACCTGAGAAAAACCACACAAACTATAATTCCAGCCTTACCCTTAACACATCAGATACAAGTACAGTGGATTTTATCTTTTAATGAAAGCATTGGCCTTTGGAATGGTTCAGGAACATCAGATTACTCAATTATAAGAAATGTACAGGAATCATCTCCTGCTTAAAATACTTCATAGTTTTCCAGAAGATCAATAACTTATGACTCGTTCGAAGAATGGAAACACCGCCAGAGTATCATACAGATACTTTTGAAATAGATATTTTGAATTTATTCATTGCAGTGATTAGACAGCATACTTTTCCTTCCATTCCCAGACTCTTTTGGTAAACTCATCTCTACCTAAGTCCACTCTCTTAATGCCTTCTGACGCTAGCATCTTTTCCACGACCAACTGAAAGAAATATTGCAGCTTCAGTAGAATATTTCAGAAACATTCACCAAACAATGCAAATATTATCTATACAAATTATACTCTACAAGAAAAGAACTTTTTGACAAAGTAAATGTGGTAGATTGGTATAGGAACAAGAGCAATGGATTGTGAAGAAGAAGATGTAAGAATCATAGTGAGCACAAAACAAACACGCAAACACTAGTAGAAATACCATGCAAAAAAGCTTGAAATTTGAACGAGGAAATGAACCTGAGTGGCAATACCAGCATGATCAGTCCCGGGAAGCCAAAGTGTTGGTCTCCCATTCATCCTATTGTATCGAACCATAATATCCTGTAAAAAACAAAAAAGCGATGAGAATAGCAGAACTATAGTATAACACAGTTACAGCACAAAGAAAACATGGAATTACTAAACAATATTTCAAGCCAACTTAAGAAGTGTGGAAAGCGCCTAGTATATACGAGCTAAAGCTAGACGAACAAACTAAAAAGGTTAAACGAAAATAGGAACATAAATTAGAATACCCAAATGACTGTGAATTATTCTCAATATGGATTCCACAACCTCAAGAGTGACAAACATTGCATGGCCCATGTGCAGAGAACCAGTAACATTAGGAGGTGGCATCGGTATCACAAAAGGACTGCCTCCTTGGTCAAAATTTGGTTTGAAGTAGCCTTGCGACTCCCACCTAAAAATGCCCAAATCCAAATGATCATCAGCATTATCACAAGAAATCCATGTTCCCATAGGTTACATTGGGAAGAATGAGACACTTTTTATTTGCATTGTGATATATCTTAACTCATAATAATTCCATTAACTCACGAGTAGAATATTTACCATTTGTATATCTTCTCCTCCGAAGAAAAATCAAAGGTCTTGGATGTCTCGGGAGAAGTAAATACATTATTTCCTGACGCAGCAGCTGAATACAAAAGAGGAATTCGAATAAATTTTTACTGTAACAGAAGAGAAGTTCCAACAAAATCGATTGGAAACAGAATTCGACACTGGAGAAAAGAAATAGCGAGGAACGTACCAGAGAAAGAGAATCTACGTTGCGAGAAAATTGAGTTCAAGCGGGATGGGGAAATTAATCGACGGCGTCGGCGAGTGAAGAACAGAGTGTTGAGCTGGTGAGGAGAGCTGGGAGATAATAGAGTAGTAGTAGGTGTGGGTAGAGAAAAAGCCGTTTTGAGAATCATGGCAGATTCTGAAGAAAACGCCCGACAGAGATTCCCGAGAAAATCTGGGGCGAGAAAAGAATTTGAAATTCCCAGGAAAATAAAGATAAGCTGCTAGTGACACAAAATGGTAGGGGTTTAAGGCGGAGGAGGGAAGGAATGGATGACGGGAAGGGTATTCCGTAATTATTGTTCTTTCAATGGTCGTCTAATTGCTCTGTAGCTTACGGTAAATAATTTGCAGATGGTTCAAAATTTTAGTAGTGATTGGTCGGTACATTAAAACTTATATGCAAGCTTCCCCACTATGACACAATATAGTTTTCATCATATAAGCAATCAAGGATTCAAGGTATATATCATTGGTAACAGTTGAAGAAGATTTGATTATTATGTTTTTTACATTTAGTAGAAGACAAGGAAGCTTGAGGTCAACATCAAAATCTCTTAACCCATAACCTTTGGTCTCCAACCAGCAATTACATCCTCTGTTTCCGCCCGTGTGTTCGTGAATGATTCCCTCGAGAAAACATTCTGTAAATCATTATGGTGCAGTTGGTTTAACCGAATGAAAATAAATCCAAAAAAGAATGTGGTTGTTCAGAATAACATCGAAAGGACTAGCTCGGTTTTTCTGACATTTATTTACCTCCATGTAGGATTTGACGAAAGGAAGTGAATCTGGAACAGACCAGTTCTTGTAATGTCCCAATGCAATCTTCATGTGGTATAACTTTGGTGCCAAGGACAAATCTGCTGCCGAGATCTTCTCTCCATTTATGAAAGGGCCCTTCACATTATGGAAGATAGAGAAGTAAATATATGTTTCAATCAACAGCCAGAATAATCTACTCTAAGATCATCACAACTATTACTTAAGGATATACAAGAGATCAAAACCAAAAGAGCTTACATTGTCCTTGATATAATCGTTGAATGTAGTAAGCTCATCCAACAAAACTTGCTCAGTTCCATCTCCTGAATCTTTGCTCTTCAGAAAACCGACAAATGTGGAAAAGATCTTCGATCCACTGCAGAAACAGACATAAATTAAAGAATTAAACGTCCACACGCAAATTCTTAGCTGGAAGTATGCAAGTTGTCAAATGAACCCTTTTTCAACAAAGAACACTAGAAGGTCAATTGCACAAAAACAAGTGCATCATAAGACCGAAAAAAAGAAGAAGGAATGCTTACACTGAAGCCTTTTCAGGTGGGGTAGCAAGAGGAGGCTCAGGATACTTCTCTTCTAAAGCCTGTGTTATAACATCTGAATCCGGAACCCATTTCTCATCAAACTTCACAACTGGGACTTTACCTTCTGGACTAATCTTCAAGAACCTAATAAACAATAAACAAGAACACAACCCATTGAAAAAACTAAGGAAATCACTGCCATTAATCAAGAATCATGTCTACTTCAGGCACGTTATGGAAAGAATCCAAGAATTCACCATTCTGGTTTGTTACTCAAATCCACCATTTTCATGTCATAAGGAACATTCTTCTCCTCCATTGTCAGTAACACCTTTTGGCAAAAAGGGCCTATCAACAAAATTATGCATATAATCAACTCACTGAGAAAAAATATACTTCAAAACCAGTACTCGCCACAAACATAGAAGCAATCGTGTTAGCTTATTAAACCTTAAAAGTATGTTTTGAATAGTTTCAGTTTTCGAAATTAAGAAACAATCTAAACACCAATTAAGTTTGACACGAAATCCTCAAATTCTTAAGTCTAAGTATCTATCTGCACCAATGGAGCTAACACAAATTATCTATCTCCAATTCGAAATTGAGTGAAAGAGGGATCAAATTGCAGCTAATCATCAACATTTCAAAGTTTACGGAGAGAAAACTAACAGTCTCCGAGCTTGTTGGGAGTGGTGATAGAAGCTTTAACGCAGATTTCAAGAGGACTCGCCGCCGTCGCCATTGTAACAAACCGGCCAACCCTTCCCGGTTTAGTCGAACCGCACCGCTTGATAAAACCGGCGCGGCTCACTGACGCCGATAAAACACCGGCGGTGGTGCTTGGTTGAAACCTAAGGCTTATCATATTTTTCGCAGTGGTTTAATTTCCAACTAGTCAACTGGCTCATGACTCAGATAATCAGCAAATTCTCAGTGGCTAAGTTGACTGACACGTGGCGAAATATAAGATAATCAAGTGAAGACCAACATGGGCCTCAATCTCTTTATATTCTCAGCCCATTACTGTTAAAGTCTTTTAGCCTTTTAAAAAAAATGATTTCTTGAATATGCTCAGTGGTAGTCTTGATTACAAATGTCAAATACATGTTCTCCATAATAAAGACATAGAATTCAAAGAACTTTGAACCATTGGCTCGCTGGATCACAAGAAGCATCCATGGTCAAAAACTTGCAACGGTTAGCTACGACGCTGTTGTCACGTTCGTCTACGTCAAGACATAGCAACAAACCATTACTTGTCTTGAACGACAAATGCATCTTTGTAGCTGAGATTTGTCCCAACTTAGAACACTTGGTACCAACTCCGAGCTTCACCTTTTGTCCAACAACATTTGGAGCTTCGACGCACATTTTGTTGATCCAAAGAATGCCTTCACTGGGATTAAAGGTCCATGGGTCGGATTTAGGGCATGGTCCTAATCGAAGTGTTGGTATATTGTCTGATGGATTATTAGTGACGCAGAGTCCTGTTGATGGATGGAAGAGAAGGTTCTTGTTGGGTCGCAATCCAGGTCCTGGATATATAATCAATTACGAGTCTTAAAGTTTGAGTTTTTTTTTCTTTTAAGTGATTAAGAAGAAAAAAAACTGATCTGACCTTTAAAGGCATGTTGGATTCCGGAGAGTTTTTGCAAGTAAGTAGAGTTTCTGATGTCTTCCAATTGGCTTGCAAAAGGCCATAAGACTCATCTAAATCCGTTTTACCGGTTCTCAAATAATAATCTCCGGTTAAGGCCCAAACCGCCCAATCCAAATCATTCTCGGCCGCCCAAGCCACCAAACAATTCATATACCGGTTTCCGCTCATGTCACCGCCTCTCTGGTCCGTCCCAAACTCACTCAAGATCAAAGGAAAGCCTCTTCCAAGCAAGAATCCTCCGTTGTGTGTAACCTTTTCGATAATTTTGACGCAGAAATCATTAGAGTTGTGTTTTCTCCACGAATCTCGGCCGTCGGAGAAACTGTACCAATGGAGCTCGAAGACAAGTTTGTCCGTGAAGCTGACGTTCACGGAACGGTCACGGAGGAAAGAGAGGTTTGTATCGAAGTCAATGCCTGAGAGGATGACTAGTAATTTAGGGTTTGCGGCGTGCACCGCCTCTGCTCCTTGCGGCATATGCCTTCACGTAACCATTAACGCATGCATGCATGCAATTAATTACCACGATAACGTGAACAATATAAACAATCAAACAATACTATTTTTTGTGTGGAAACAATAGCGAATGGTGAAAAGTGAAAACTAACTCAATTAACATGTACTTCATGTACTAATTTTTTTATGTGTGAGAATTTTGAGAATTGTCGGTTGTTAAACGTAGATTCATGTTTGTTGGATAGATTCATAGATACTAAATTATCTTTATAATGTATGTGAGTGAGTCTGGGGTTTTAAGGTGTAGAATCAAAAGTAGCTTTTATGAATATTTATATATTTAAAATTAGCAATATGTACCTGAACCAAAGGTCAGGGTAATCTCTAGCACCACGTGGCTCGTTCCTAAGGCTCATGCCAATAACGTGAGTGAAATTGCGGAAAAGAGTAGCCATCTTCCTCAAGCCCTTGGCCCAGACGAGGGGATCAAAGTGAGGGTAGCCAAAGAAAGCATCGAGGTCATTATCGCCGCAGCACCAGCCTGGCGTTGTCAAGTGGTTATCTAGTATCACCATTACTCCGTTTTCTCCTAAGTTCGACACCACTTCCTGACAACATATAATAACAGTAACCATATATCAGTTTCACATCAAAACCATTTGACAATGAATTGATGATATGTCACTTATTTGTTTGTTAAATTTAGCAAATGGGAATTGGTTTGATTTTGGTTTATATTGTCCCTTAGCTAGACTAGGTTCTTTTGCGATCAATTTTGGTTAATTTGTTGTTGTTTCGAATTAGATCACGTTTAGATATTAGTCCATCTAATGAACATAACCCGGTTTAGTTTGGCACAATTCAGATCGAACAAACCGATGCTCTATCATTAAATTTACCTGGAATGCATTGAAAAGGGGAAGATGAAGTAATTTGGGATTGTGAGTTTGAATCCCAAGAACATCTTCAAACAACTTCAAGCTTTCGAAAGACTGTTTAACGGTAACTTTAAGAGCCAATGTGTCATTAGTCACCAAATCAAGAGGCCAAGTAAGCCTAACGCAGTTAAATCCCATTGACACAATCTTCTTGGAGATAGAGTCTAATGGTTGTTTGCTTAGCCCTTCAGCCACCGTGGGCTGGAGATGAGCCGGCCAGTTCACGCATGCTAGCTTCACCCTTTGACCTTTCTCGTCCACGATCCATCGTGACTTTGTGGAGAGAGGATAGCTTGTGGTTAGCTTTGATGTTGAAGAAATGAATAAGAAGAATAAACAAAAATAGAAGGATCTCGCCATTATTGTGTGTTCTTATTTTTTGATTTTGATTACTTTGAAATTTGAATTTGATTCGTACTTTATATGGCAAAGAAGTTGGTTTAGTTTCTGGTTTTTAGCAGATAATACGTGTTCAATATGGTTAAAGATTTTTTCCAACAAAATAAAATAATTGAAGAGAAAACAAATAGAATTAACTGTAAGAAAAAAAACAGTAATCGACCGGATAATAAATGTAGTTAGTTATAATTTATCAATCAAAGGTGTATATTTTCTCGAGAATTTTCAAAGATACTTTTAAACATGTCAAAAGTAATGTATTACATAAAGCGATTACATTATTGTAATCAACAGTAAAAATCTGTTTCTATACTAATTTCATAAAACAAGAAAACAAATTACACGTTGTATTAAGTGTGTGCAAAAATTAAGCTGATTAAGACATGGATGATAACATTGGTATCAGAGACAAGTCGTGACCAAGATTACTATTGACTTTTTGTGATTTTAGGGAGTTCAATAGAAAATAAGGGCAGAGGGTAGCCAAAACTCAAAGCTGGGGAATTCTAAAGACTTCGCAAGTCACAGGTTCTTTAGGGAGGAGACTTGAAAATGTTTACACAGAAAGACTTTCCCATGGTTTTGAAACTTCAACTATGGAAAAAGAAAGGGTTAAGAGCTAACGTGTGTTGACAAGTCTCAGCTACGTCTTAGCAGATTCATGAAAGATGAGTTTTACGATTCTGTTTATATTAAGATAATTCAGTGTTTTTTTTTTCTTTTTAACGCCAGTTCTATTCTCTATAAACGGATGACTCTGAATAGATTCATGGAAACAGGTTATGAACACAGAACACATATTGATTAAAGTACACTTACAATGGAATAAAGTATTGAAACTATTCTTAAGAACCAAAAGCCACTCTTTGCACAAAATCTGGACGTCTTTTTGAAGGCATGCGAATAAGTCCTGTTATCTGAAGCTCCATCACAGCTCTGCAAAATCGAGCTCTGTTGGAATCAAATGTTAAGGAATCAAAATTATTATATGATAAGTTACGAAATTTTGGTCGTCTGCATTTATGTAAATGTCCTGCAAAATGAACAAATACAAAAGGATGAACATTGGTGGATCACCGATTACTAATCTTAACCAAAAAAGGATACTGAATTAAAGCTTCAGCGGGTGCTTCTGGTTCTTCGCATATTTCCTTCCGTTTCTTTGATTTTGAAGATGACTTAGATTTTTGTTTAGCCTTGCTACTCCGGGGAATAAGTATCGTCTTGAAAGATTGATACCAGTCATGGAGGTTAATGACATCAGCGTGCTCTTGCGCCAGTTTATACCTATATTATCAATTATCACAAAGCTTTTCAGTGCAACACATATTGAAACAAACAAAGGAGAAAGAAGACAGTATGTGTTCATGTGTATCGTGTATATGCGTGTTTGAAGATCGTTTGCCTCGCCGATTATCTCTCAAATCATATACTCGACAAGAAAAAGTAATACCGGAAGAATTGTTTCAACAAAGACAACATGAGAATGCAAGTGTATAAAAGTAAATGAATGCTCACAAAATCGATGTATCATGCATGGAAGGCAGTAGAGTTGTGCCTCTCTGGCTGCAGCACACACAGTGGAGGATATCGTGAGATTCCAGTAGATCTAATTGGATCCTGCCTCTCGGGTCTCCAAGTAAAGCCTAAAACAGATATAAATATCAAATTAAGAGGAGGAAGAGAGAGAAGGCCATATGTAAAATTTTAAGCACCACATCAATCATTCTATGAATTAGTTAAAAAAAGAAAATGCTCAGACTCTCTCAGAACTGATCTTGTAACCGGTTTGCTTTAAGATAGTTGATGAGAATGATACCACGGGAGCAACAATTAACAATTAATTATCTATTATAAATCTTCCAAGTAATGTAAATATAAGTGAATCCGAGAGGAAGAAGGATGCTGACGACTTACAGATTGAAGTTTATCGACATTCTTGAAACACAAAATTTCGTGGAAAGGAACACTCTCAACTGGCTTCATATATTCCCTGTTCCATACAAAAGGCTGTGATTAATTCTCAAGACGTGTACATAATCTAACATGGCAACGTTTTAAATGACGGCAGCAAATCAAAAGCCATATACAAGCAATGTCAAGTTCAAAAACAAGTTGTCTCCTTGGAGATAAAAAGACTGACAAAATAGAGTTCACCTTAGCATGAATTCTATGACTGTGGCAACCTTATCAGTCATGGCTTTAAGCTCTTTTTCAAGCTTTGAATTGCTTCGAGATGCATGCTTTCTGTCACATCAAAGTACCACTTCATGAGCAACAGAAACTAACGAGTAGATGAACTTATGTATGTAGTAATGATTATATATCAGCTGAATAAGACACTAAGTTTCCTCATCTATCTTTTCCCATACACAAGAACGATGGGGACAATTGAAAATATATTTCAAGAGACTATCTTGCCAAGAAGATCTGCTGGAGGTAAGCCGAATATTAAAAAGAAAAACAAGAAATTATCTGACATGTTGTTTGGTTTGAAAAGACAACAATATCTAGAGATTTACTTTGGGCTGTTAGGAAGTCCTTGTCTCTGACCAGCTGCTTCCACGGCTCTCATGAACGGATGCAATTCAATAACTTTGTCATTGATCTAACAGGAGAGAACAAACAAACAAGTTAATAGCTCATCGAGAACCACCATGTATTTAGAACTGATGATAGACTAACATATATCACATACGTGATATCTCTAACTCAAGAAAAAAATTCAGATGCTCTAGACCAAAGAAAATGAAAGAACAACTGGAAAACAAAAGAAAAAAAGTTCAGAACAAATGAAATTAAAAATCACTTAAAAATATGCAAGTCAAGAGAAAGGGTAAAAACTTGATAGATTTTAGTTAGTTAATACCTCAGTGAACTCCGCAGTGAGATTTTCCCAACTTTTCAACATGCTAGACAGCTGTGAAGGTGAAAGATCCCTGAAAAAATTTGAATGCAAGAGTTTCAGAACTTTTGAGCTAAGCTCCTTGCGGAGATATTTACACAAGCTCTCAATGACCTACGATTTTTAGGCCTACTAACTCAAGAACAGATGAATTTATTAATCCTCAAAATCTTGTTCCTTAAAATTTGCAATTTAGCATAAGTACACTAAGCCACATGAACAGATCCAGCAGACAAATTATGTGCGGTCCATAAATTTAAGACCGTCCTGAGCTATTGTGTGAGGGGGAAATTTCACGTTTCTTCATTGCAACACAACTCACCTGAGCTTGCGCAAAACCCGTCGGATAACATTATTACGTCCTGAATTGTGACTCTGAGAGTTAACAATTTCCGAAGGTGAAAAGTATTTCAGGTAACGTGCTTCTGGGTCAAGTATCTCACAGAATATGTCTAGCAATCGAAGTTTATCAAACTTTCCAGCTTCATATAAGCACTGCAAAACAATAGACAAAGAATCTGCTCGTTAATTTATCCAGAAAGCACAAATCACTCTAATCAGATGAAAAACCGATCTGCCTCATATTTCCTCGAGTGATGTATAATAGAAGAAGCATAATATGAATGCATCATGACTTGGGAGTCCAACTAAACTGACAGAAAAGCTAATTCAATAGATACAACAAAAGAACTGCCTTCAATCTAGAGATGAAAAAGAAACAGTGTATCTATAAAACTCAATATTCATCCAAGCGGAGAACAGAAAGTGAAAGTTCCAAAATATTTCTCTGCCCAATAAAACAGGTTTTCCTATCCAAGTTGTTGATAAACTGAGAAATTATTTTGAACAGACAATGGCATCCCTGAGTCATGTAAGACAATGAAGTGGCTCTTTCTACGATGATGAACTGTTAAATTTTTTTAGAGAGAACTCACCAAAACTACTATGCTCCAGGGGTTTGGCATCCTTTGCAAGTCCAACAAAAAATGAGGTAGCATTTCAAATGTACTCCGAGTAATTTTATTCCTAGTAAAACGTTTATGAGCCGAAATTAGTGTATCTGATTTCCTATAATTACAGGGTCCAACAAGGATTAAACCTTGTCATAGAAGTCCAAAGCCACTAACATGCCCATCAGTTCTTCAACCATACAAATAGTGGAAATAAAACATAATAAAAGTAGTGAAATTCTCTGAGGTACCTCGTCACAGATGGCAAGTCAAAGGCATGTTTCATTGTTGCTTCTGTCAATAGTTCAGTGCCTTCACCTGACAGCTTTACAGGTAAAATTTTCCTTAGAACAAAGCGGGCTTTATTATAAAAAATTTACGACAAAAAGGGCTACTGTTCTAGATGACCAAAGATCCTCGATAATTTCTTGACATAAATACATATGTACTCTTAGTAATATACATAGATTCTTAATATGCGAAGCATGAACTAAAGTTCTTTGTTATCAACTACGCTAATATAGAAATGGCAGTGCCAACTTAACCAAAGTCAAATATGATATCTGAGAAAGTTGAAGGTTCTGTAACAAAATATGGAAGTTTTAGACAGGTGCATCAAGAATACCTGATTAACACCATCATGACAAAAGTGCTCGAGCATGATGCTTAAAGGCTCTAATGAGAAATGTTGTAGACAGGCTATCTGAGAAAAGAATGTATAGCCAAATGAATAACAAAGAGTTAGCAATCCGAAACAGGGTTAAAACCTAATACAGCATTAAGAATAGAGCTTGAAACCTTGAGAGTTCTAACAAAAGATGTCAGTGTTCCATCTTGACACAAAAAGTAACTTCTCATAAAAAGTGCCACCTTATGGCTAACAGTGAACCCAGAACACGGCTTTAAGAAAACAGCCTTGAGAACTGCATCCATCCGTTCAGCCGGGGAGCTCAAAGTGAACCTAGTAGCACAAAGTCTCTGCAGCGCGTTCACTGATAATATCTTTCTAGGCGCATCATGTGCTGTGGACACACCCATTATCAGAAAAATTGGAACTTTGATTGCCCATTCGCTGACAAGAAAAAATGAAAGAGCAGGTCACCACACTCTGATATGGTAATGACAAAAGTGGAAGTAGATAAAGTTCAACATGATATGATGCAAACGTAGCAAGCATAAAGATGAACTAATACCTTAATATAAGAATTAAATCCGACAGTACAGGACCACAGCATCTCTCTGTATCATCCACAATTATAACCACGGGATTCTCATGGTTTTTGTTTTCTCTGTACCATGATGCGAGAATGGTCACATCAGCCACCTGTTCAAAATTCGCATAGTGAAGAAAATGACTCAGTGGATACAATTATTGTTCAAGTAGCCCACAAAACTAAAGGATATGGAAGGCTATGCAGATTTACTAACATCTACGGTTGGCATCACAAACTGGCGTAACAAACCTCTAAGGCAACCTCCTACACCACTCTTGGCTGAGAAGTCCATAGATGAAAGCTTAGCCACATGACATCCTTGAGACTTCAAGTGCAACTCCAGTTCTTCAAATGTCAATAAATCATCAACCATTTCCAGATTCCCTGACAACAATATAAAATTACCTTATAAGAAGAAGCCAAGTAATTGCAACTGGTTGCTTGTAAATATGAAAGTTTCGTAACCCATCAAAACATCATCCAAAAGTCATAAGTCAAGACACTAAGTCTTTAAAGGACTTACTGGTGAGAACCATTGCAGTAAGCAATTGCTTAGAAGAAGCTTGAGTTAAAACAGGATAAGATCGAACTGCTTCCGATAACTTAAGTGCTCCAGATGATATGATCGATTCAAATGATTCCCGTATCCAATCATGAATCCCACTAAATACTTTAGAGTTCGAATTTCTCAGGACATCCTGCAATTCAGAAAAGTTACAATGCTACTTTATCATGGTGTATAAAAACACTAACTTTGAAGATTTCAAACACACTGAGAGAAATTTAGAGAGAGGAGATTGAGACTGACTTCAATTGTTTTCTCGATTTTCGACCAGACAGTCTCGAAAACTTTAAAGCGAAGAGTTGAGAAAAACTGGCCATCTTCCTCTTCCACGCTTTCGACCTCAGATCTTTTAGCAATTTTAGGTGAAGGTGATTCGATCCTCCGCTTGCTTTTCACAATCCCAGTTAATTTCCCATTGTGATTACCAGACGAAGCCTTGTGAAGTACAAAAAATGGCTGCCATGAAAAAGAGGAATATATCATAACCAGCTCAGAACGAAAAATTCAAACTTTGATTTTTCTTCTCGCTTCAGTGAAGAGTAATCAAACAAAATTTGACGGAGATAGAGAGAGAGAGAGAGAGAAGGGACCCGAATATCATTCTCTGCTGTGTCGCTGGAATTGAATGAATCGGTGGTTGAACATTGCGGAGGATCGGCGACGGTGCCGGAGGGTGCCATGGGAGAATTATCGGTTGGTGGAGCAATCGAAAACGACGAAGTTTCTTAGGGTTTTAACGCGACTGCTTCTCGTGCCGCTCTTTTTGGCGGGAAAATTCGTGACCCGGTCACAGATAGGGAATCTCAAAACTAAACCAGACTAGACCGGAATTGGAGCGGTTTATAAATTGAATACTACATATATTCTTCTCTTATTTTCATTTTTATTTCGTTTTTTTCTTATTTTTATTTGTAAAAAAAAACATGCATACCCTTTTTTAATTTAGGTGTTCTTTCTATGTGAGTTGGTGTTCTCATTTTAATAGGGGTGTAATTAGTTGGCCATTTTAATAAAAAGATTCAAAATCAAGTTTTGACCAAATAAAGACCACACATGTTTTTAACTAGAGAAAAAGCTTATAATGGAAATGTAATCTTAAAGTCTTCCTAAATAAATATTAAATAGCAATTTAATAATGTTCCTAAATTTCTTAAGATTTACATAATAATACTTTATATATTAGTGATTATTTTACATATTAAATGCACACAAAATATCTCAGAATTTTCTGAGAAATTAGCAGAACAAAAAAAGAACACTTCAAAAAGAGAGAAAAAAGGGATAAATAAGGGAGTCAGATTCTTCTTCTCCGCGTTTAGAAAAGGGTTAAGAGGAATCAGACACAGAGACAAAGATAAAAAGGTAATTAGTTACTGTAGTAATTAAATAAGTAACCATGTTTAAAAGCTCTTAATACATTGTGAGACTAATCCAACAAATATTCGTCATAACAAATAATTTATTGTAGAAATTTTATACGACTGACTCAGTATATATATATATATGTATATGTGTATATGCGGGCGTATAGATCCTGAGAGGTATATATCTACAGTTTTCATCTCTGGCTCGTGTTGTTTTGTGTATATCACGAGGAAAGGCCAAAAATCGAGAAGAAAACTTGAGAGCCATCACTGAATCTTTCTTAGACCAGTGAAGGAAAGATAGAAAGATAGATATTTGTCAAATCAAATCTGGATATAGAGATAAGTTAGGGTTTGTAGGAGTTGGAGAGGGAAATTAGGGTTTCGTGTTTCTCAATAGGTTGATGGAGATGGTGAGGGAAGCGAATTCAAGGGGGAGATGATTTTGAGACCTGAATCATGTAATGTTATCTCCCAATTTTAGGATTTTTTTTTTTTGATAAAAAAATTATCTTTAAGATTCCGTGTTTTATGGGTTCGTTCTCATATTAAGAAATTGGTTACGATTCTCTATGAGATTTTATTGGTGATTGATTGATGATTTCTATTGGTAATTCGTGATTTCTTTTCTGGGTTTGGTTTAAAATTGGAAATTTGTTGTTTAGCTGCTTGATGATCTCGTTTTTGATATGTTCTTTGTCCATTTGTAACAGTGGCAAGGCTGGATAGAAATCTGTTTGGCAAGTCAGGAAATTTAATTTAATTGAAGATGGTGAGATTAGCTAAATCTCTCTTTTTCTTGTTGCTGTATTATCTCTTTTTCATGAGGTCACTAGATCATGAACCCTTGATCGTTGAACTTTTGATTGATATATTGCTATTGCTAGAACTAGACTTTGTTACTATATGGACCAGTTAACTATCGAATTCACTCCTTTGATTATTGTTTCCTTTTTCTAAATCTCTTTAACAGCTTCTATTTTGTTATATCACCTGCAGGCTGATAGAAGAGTTGGTAAGCGCCAAATGGGTCAGAGAGGTTTTTCAAAAGTGGAGTCTGGAACTTGTAATGTTTGTTCTGCTCCTTGTTCATCATGCATGCACCGTAATGTTGGTTTCACAGGATCAAAGTTGGACGAGTCATCAGATGAAAACTGTCATGGAGTAGTGGGCAGCCAGTGTTCTGTAAACGAGGATGATCTTTTGCCTTCTTCTATGGTTAATGCTCACAAGAGTTTAAATAACACTGCTAGTGAAGCAAGCAATCTTGTCAATTCCAGTCATGATGCTCTCTCTGAGAATGCTGAGAGTAAGGAAACTATAAGATGTTCTGGGATATCAGATGATTCCGGAGCTGCTGCAATGACTTCTAAGCCATCTCTTTCTGGGAGCAGGATGAAACATAAAGTTTCTGCATCAGCTAATATGTTAGATCAGAGCTCTAACTGTATAGAAGACCAGGAAGATGGGATCTTGTCTGCTGATCGAGCCAAACAGTTGAAGTCAGGTTGTTCTAATAACGAGATTGGCAATAAGGATTTAGCTGATGGTTCAGCTCTCAATTCTGATCCAATTCCGGGTGGATCTAGGAAAGATGAAGTGAAATTAGAATCTTTGCAGAATCCATCATCCAACCATGATGACAGAGTCAGTTCTGAGAAGGGAAATTTCAAGGAAAAATCAAGACCCGGGGGTAACAAAGAGAGACAGGAACCTTCAGTTGAAGGATCTACGCGTTCAGGAGAGAACAGGAAGGATGGTAAGTCAAGTAAGAGCTCTTCGTCCAACTCATCAGCTGTGTCTGAGAGCGAGAGTGATGATTCTGAAATGGTCGAACATGATGTAAGTAATGCTGTTTTGTCTCATATTAGAAGAACTTAGGAACACGTCTACTTCTTCCTTTGTTGCAGTATTTGTTCACTGAAATAATTCTCATGCGAAAGGGGTTTTTTTCGCTGAATAGGTAAAGGTTTGTGATATCTGTGGAGATGCTGGTCGTGAAGATTTACTCGCTATCTGTAGCGGATGCAGTGATGGGGCAGAACACACGTAAGCCTGCTCTTATTTTCATGGTAGAGAAAGCATACTATTGGCCAATTTCCATTTGGAATTTGTCTGCATATTAGGAGTATATTTTATTTTGGATAGATATTATCCATTGATTTTCTGTGATAGTAATACAATTGTGTATTTCTTTTACTTAGCTATTGCATGCGGGAAATGCTGGATGAAGTTCCTGAGGGTGATTGGCTATGTGAAGAATGTGCTGAGGAAGCTGAAAAGCAGAAGCAAGGTAAAGCTGAATATTTAACGGGACATGCTATATGTGAAAAAAGAATTAGCTGAATAAATTAGCATAAATTTGGATCCACGTTTGCTGTTTCCATTTTGTCTAACGAAGTTGAAGTTGAAACATGCAGAAGCTAAGAGAAAAAGAGAAACTGAGGTAACCTTCAATACTTATAGCTCTGGCAAAAGGCACGCAGATAAAATTGAGGCCGCTCCAGATGCTAAAAGACAGGTGGTTGAGGCTTCAACTGGCTCACCCAAGAAATCCATTCTCCCCAGAGTAGGTGCGTTATCTCGGGAAACATCATTCAAGGGCTTAGACAGGTTAAGGGGAAAGCTAAATCATCAAACATCATTCAGTGATGACACAGAAAGTGCACGATCTGCTGGTTCACAGCTCCAACCTCCAAAAGGTAGGCTGCATGATGGGATAGCTCTTCCTAAACGCAACTCTACCTTATCTCTGTTGTTGTATTTCTGGCGATTTTGCAGGTTAGAATAACTAGTTTTTTGTTTCTTTAGGTGCATTTTTGAAATCCAGTTCCTTTAATTGTTCGAGCTCGAAACCGAAAGTGCAACTTATGGATGATGCTATTCACCCAAGACAGAAGACTGGCAAAGAAGATACTGCACTTGATTTAAAAGTGGGGGGTTTTAGAAATGTAGGCAAGTCAATGCCAAGTAGAACTACAGATGCAGGGAATTCTGGTGGAAGCGACTCACAAGCAAAAATGCTTGGATCAAAAGTTTATCATTCACAAGAAGGCAAAAGCTTAAAGCAAGTGAAAGATCGTAATAGAGAAGCTAATGCATCAGCATCCTCCATTGATCAGAAGTTAAAGTCACGCGGCAATTCGTCTGTTTCACATGCAAACAATAATCGTGATTTAAAGGGTTTGCAGTCTGATGGTAAACGAGGTAACTTGACGAAACAAGTCAGCAATCTAAGCCGAAACCGTCTAGAAAATTCAGTTGTTTCGGGTATGATACTTATCATTTTTGTCAATAAATTGGTACTTCTGCTACTTTCTTTGATAGTACTTTGGTTGGATATGTTTTGGATCGTTTTAATTTATGAACCCTCCCTTTTTAAGATATTATGACTGAGCTCCATTGTTATATCTTTGTTCCTTGAGCAGGAGGAGATATTTCCACAAATGAAAAGTGCAGTGCCAGCGAGCAAAGTTCAAGTCAAGCTGACTGTAAGGATGAACTGCCATCCACTTCTTGTACGGGTGAAGGCATGCCAAACCACGGTACTGTAGCTTTACAGGATGGATTGCCGCGGTCCAGGGTACCTAGAGAGGTAGGGAAGAAAAGCAAAGAAGCCTTCAGTAAACGCCAAAGGTCTAGCCTGTTGGCTGGTGCAAAAGGCTTACCATCATCTCAAAAGGGAGGTCAGACTGCAGAATCCAGCGACACCTCAGGCGTGTCTGATAGTGATCTCTCTACCACGAAAAACGTTAAGGAGGATTTAAATAAGGGTAATAGGTTACGAGCAGCAGTAGATGCTGCTCTGCGTAAAAAGCCCAGCTTTGGCAAGAACAGAGTATTGGAGCAATCTGATGCGTCATTGGTAGCTAATGTGGATTCTAGTTCTGAAAAGACTCTACGAAATCAATTGCCTTCAAAGATGCATAAGAATCATGTGTCACACGAAGGATTGCAAGGAGGGCATCCGATTTTATGGCCTACTTCTGATCCGTACAAGCAGACAATTGTAACAAATGAGAAGCAGCTTATATTCCCTGGTGCTGATACTATACCTTCACGATTGGTGGAACCTGAAGTCAGTTTTCCCGCCGTAAAGCCTGTCATGAGAGATTTGCCTTTAGTTCCCTCACCTGTTATGTTGAGAAGCTCAGCCATTCCGGACCATGAGTTTATATGGCAGTAAGTTTTCCTTTCTTTTGGTGAAGAAGCTCTCTTTTTTTTTGGTGTTTATTACTTTTTTTGTCGAGGCATACCTTTTATATATGTCCATGTAATGCATTTTTGACTTGAAGTTCTTGTATCATTTTTCCAGGGGGGACTTAGAGGTGCGGAAAATCATAAACCAGTCAGCTATGCATAGCGGAATTCAAGCACATTTATCAACCTTAGCATCACCCAGGGTTGCTGAAGTGGTGAATAAATTTCCAGAAACTTTCAGTTTGAATGAAGTACCTCGGAAGAGTACATGGCCTACACAATTTGAAAAATTAGGTACTAAGGAAGCCCATATAGCTCTATTCTTCTTTGCAAAGGACACTGAGAGGTAGGTTTCCTACATGATTATTTACTTGCTTTTACTTCATGTTGGTGGTCTTAATGTTTAACTCTTAAATATTGTGAAACAGTTATGAGAGAAATTATAAGCCTCTGGTAGATAACATGATCAAGAACGATTTAGCCCTGAAAGGAAATCTCGATAACGTTGACCTTTTGATTTTTGCATCCAACCAGCTTCCTTCGAATTGCCAGCGTAAGAATGCTTATCAAAACTCTTACACTTCGTAGTTCGTACCTGTGCCTATGATCATTTTGTTGATGGTTTCTAGATCGTAATGCCAAAACTCTTACACTTTGTACACATGATTATCTTGTCGCTGACTCCTCAGTCATGCTACAATCCTGTTTGATAAGTCTTTAGAAAGTAGCACCGATGATTCAAAAGTATACTCAGAACTTAATGCCAGTTTAGTCTATATGAAATCTACTGCTTACATATATTACCCTTGCAGGCTGGAACATGTTATATTTCCTTTGGGGTGTCTTCCAAGGAAGAAAAGAGACTAACCCACAAAAGAACACATCTTTGCCTACTTCAAATGTTTTGCCGCGTGACAGAGACCCCAAGGAGCTGTGTCAAACGAGTTCTCCTTCCAAGCATTTGGAGAAAGGGTCTTCTCTACGTGAGAGCTCCAGCAACGGAATTGAAACACGGAATGGGACAGATGCACGTAGTCATGAGAATCCAAATAACAGGGAATCCTCTATTGAGCGATCACCGAGCAAAAAGGTGGGTTTGTTTTGTAGTCCCTGTGTAAATCCTTTGTCTCTGAACTTGTTGTAGGACATTTTCATCTCTTAATATAAGGAGTCCCTTTCGTCTCACTCTTAAGTTCCTTAATACAGGAGGATATTGCTCTTAAAGTGGAAGAAGCAGGTGTGAATCACATCCCCCCTCAAGTTACTGGATCAAATTCTGGAGATAGTCTAGTGAGGAAGGTTCAGAAAGTCGAGGAACAAGAATTAGGTGGTAGGAAGGATCTGCCATTGACGGTCATGGGCTCAGGGATCCAGTCCCATGGGCAAGATAATCCTCTAGAGAAAGATCTCAACAGTAGTCAGGCTAGTCACAGGAAGCGTCCACTTTGGGAACTGAGTAACCCCGCTAACGAGAATTCATCTGCCATAAACCAGAAAGTGGAGCTCAATAATGACGGTTTATGCGAAGGATCTCCGAATAAGAAGCTGAAGACAGAAAACGGAAGCAGCAGCCTCTGCCGGGATACATCTGGTCACGATTCCGGGATAATGAAAAAGAGTCCAAAAGTCGTGTTCCCATTGGACTTGAATGACGACAGTGAAATGGTGGATAATCTCAGCCCACTAGGCAATGACGAGAATAACAACAATAGACGTTTAATAAGCGGTACAGTCCCGAATCTGGAGCTGGCATTAGGAGCTGAGGAAACAACAGAAGCAACAATGGGACTATTACCTTTCTTAAGCAGAAGTAGCAACTCTGGTGAACAAAGTAATAATAGTATGAATAAAGAAAAACAGAAAGCAGATGAAGAAGAAGAAGATGACGCCGAAGTGGCAGCTTCTCTGTCGTTATCACTCTCATTTCCGGGAACTGAGGAGAGGAAGAATGTGAATACTCCGTTGTTCCTGTTCAGAGACCTTCCCAGATAAAAAGTTAAGTTATTATCGCAAGTTTTTTCTTTAAAATATATTTTGAGTGTCTTTAGTTGTCTTATGGTTGGTGAAGACTCCAACGAGATAAAATCACAGGTTTTGTATATAAAAATGGTGATGGGATTAAAAAAAGAAGAAAGGATACCGAATGTTTTTAAAATAATAACTGGTTTGATATATGATATCTATAGAAGAACAAAAGAGTGATCTGATTTCATCTGTCTCCACTTCTCTATAGTTGATTACAATCTGGTTAACATGTGATATTATTTGAAGAAATTTGTTCATCCAAGTAGTAATCAACTATTTGTAGTCATTTGGTAAAAGATCAATTGGAGCTGTGTCGTACTCTGTCGTCCGGTCGGTAACTGAGCAAATAATAAGAACGAGGGTAGAATAGTAAATTTATATATAGTTTTCCCAAGCAAGGAGAAGAAGATATACATAGTATATCCAAAAAAAAAAAACATGTCTACATATTCTTCTTCTAGCTCAGATCTCTCTTTTGTTCGTCTTCAGTTCCAATGGCGTCGTGTATTGCTACTGCTCCTCTTTCTCTATCTGGTAATCGATCCTCCTTTTAGCTTCACCTCGATCCTTAATTTCTCTACCTACTAAGCTCCTTTTTGTTTCCTCCTGAATTTTCAAATTGCTCCGTCTTTACTAGAATTTCATCGTCGAAGTTTCAGATTGATTGAATTTCATTTGATTTTGTACAATTCGGTAGCGTTTTAATCAGTATGGAGACACTTGTTAATTTGATCGTTGCATCGTTCCTCTATAAATTAGGCTTATTTTCTAGCTTAGGTAAAATAAAATTGAGATCAAAATCAATTCCTTATTTGCGAAGAATTATAGATAGCTATAGAGTAAGCAACTGAACAAACTCTAGCTGCTATTGAGCTCTACTTTGTGATTTGTAAGAAATTTCAAGAGAGATTCATATTAGCAAGCTTCTTGAATCTGTGGTTTTACAGGCGTGTCTCAATCTCATTATGTGAAAGCTAATGGATTGTCTACAACAACAAAACTCAGTTCTATTTGTAAAACCTCTGATTTGACTATTCACAAGAAATCAAACCGGACTCGCAAGTTTTCTGTTTCTGCAGGGTATCGGTATGTATGTATGCATTTCGTTCGCTATAGCGTTCTCTCTTCTATTGAATTGACTTAAAATTGTTGAAACTTAATTCAGAGATGGAAGTAGAAGCGGAAGCAGTGGTGATTTCATTGCTGGTTTTCTTCTAGGAGGTGCTGTCTTTGGCGCTGTTGCTTATATCTTTGCTCCACAGGTAATGATGATGTTTACTCTTTAGAAACCTAAATGGGAATTAGACATTATCTCATGTTTTCAATGGTTTTGGTTTATGTTACTGACTGTTTTGATCTAGTCTTTTGAAATGATGAGTAGACTGTGCTTTTGTTCCCTACTTATGCACATTCCACTGCCTAAAACAGACAGTATCTTTGTTGTTCTCATTACTGCTTCGTTGGTTCTATTTTGATTGGTTCTTGGAGCTTTGGATGATATAACTGTTTATCTTTCTCATGCAATCTAAAAAGCTGATGGTTATGATTATTCTTGTGTTGTGGTGATTTAGATCCGAAGATCGGTTCTAAATGAAGAAGACGAGTACGGTTTTGAGAAGCCGAAACAGCCAACGTACTACGATGAAGGTTTAGAGAAAACAAGAGAGACACTGAATGAGAAAATAGGACAACTTAATTCAGCGATAGACAATGTCTCTTCGCGTTTACGAGGTCGAGAAAAGAACACTTCTTCCCTAAATGTACCGGTCGAAACTGACCCAGAGGTTGAAGCTACGACTTGAAGGAAGAAACAAACAGCTTTCTTCTTCTGTGTTTCATTTGTAAACTAGAGTTAAAAAACCATTACTTATATGTTTGATTTGGTTCTTTTCTTTCTGGTTTGCCTTTGTGCTCAGTCCTTAGTAGAAAGAACTCTTGCAAAGTGAAATGTATACGTCTTTTGGTTTTAGTGTGAATTTGGTTCAATTTAATTCGAAAAAATCTTTGTTCTCTTAGTAATATATTGTAACGTAAATTATTTGTTTTCAGTGGAAATTTTATATTTATTACAAAGTGGATAAGGTTTGAAATAATCCGTAAAAAAAAAAAAGACAAGAGAGATAAACAATGGCCGGTGGCCTCGTCACAATATCCCAAAAGGAACCGAAAACGAAAACTCATAAAGCCAAAGCCTTTCTTCTTCTTCTTTTCTTCCGATTATTCCCAAACACAAAAATACTGCTGAGGAAAAGCAATCCACACGATTCGATTCAAAGTTTTCATTTTTTCTCTAAAAGTTTGGATTTTGATTTCGTTGCTGAACGGAAAAAGAATCAGCTCCTTTCAGTTTAGGGTTTTGGGTTTCTGTTTGGTCTCTATCAGATGATGTGTGAGGAGATTCTTCCTCTGTTTGTGTCTGTTTCAGATGGAAGACAATGATAAGTCTCCCCCTAAGGTAACTAAAAATCACCGGTCTTTCGTTTCAATTTTGCCTGGAAAAATGCGTGAGCTCCATTGAAATTTGGTTTATTAGATAATGTCTGGTTTTTGTTTGACTGGAATATGGTGATTTGATACAGTTTCGTATAGTATTACTCTTATGGATTCTCTAGTAGAAGAAAGGGTTACTTTGAAAAATTCTGGAAAATGATTATGTTTGCATGTTCTCTTTACATTTTCACAAATGCCCATTTGATTTTTGATTTGTAAGTTTTTGTTTGTTTGTTTGTTTGAAGGATTACTATAAGATTCTAGAAGTTGATTACGACGCAACTGAGGAATTGATCAGACTCAATTATCGGAAGCTTGCATTGGTATGTGAACTCAAAAGACCCTTCTCCATTAAAAATCTGGTGTTGCTTTGGATTAAATCTTGTTACTGAGAATTTAATTTGTGGTTTCCATCTACAGAAGTGGCATCCTGATAAGCACAAAGGCGATAGTGCAGCTACAGAAAAATTTCAAGAGATTAATGAAGCTTATAATGGTAAGTCTTTCTTTTGCATTGTCGGTTTCTATCGGAACATCAATACCATGTTACTGACATGATATTTGATTTTCTTCATTGGTCGAGAAAGAATAATTCATGAAGAAAAGAAACTAAGTTTAACAATGAGTCACTTAAAGCCTTCTACTTTTCCATTTAGTTCCTTCAGCCTTATAGTTCATTAGCTCTGCTTAAGTATTGATACACCTCTATATGGTTTCAAGCCTCTGATAATTTTAGGTTCCCTCTTCATCTTTGCCTCTCTGTTTACTTATTTCTCATCTCTAGATCCTTTTCATCTTTGCCTCTCTGTTTACTTATTTCTCATCTCTAGATCCTTTACTGAATGACTTTTAATACGAAGTTCTGTTTGATTATGAGGATCTCTTATGTTTTCCATCGACACTTGCAAATATTTTAGATCAATGCTCTCTGTCTCTCTTTCTCCCTCAAGCAATGTCTCGAATCAATTGTTTTCGTTATGTGATTTAGCTTCTTCTTTCTTTTTGGCAGTGCTGATGGACCCTGCTAAACGTTTTGAGTATGATTTCACTGGTATATATGAGATCCACAAATACACTTTACGGGTATGTAACACTTCTTTTGAGATTTACAAACCAAGTTGCTTTACATTTGAACAACAACATGGGATCTAGGTTGTGACTGACTATTTGAGATATCCCAACTCATTCTTCAACGCAGGAATATCTCGCCAGATTTAAGGGAATGATACTCACTTGCAATGGGCTCGGTATCAGCCAATCCTCATCACCATGGTAAGTGGTAACAACCTCTTCAGCTTATTCACTTATTCCACAGTGTCAAATTCTTATATATCATATCATGAAACTGTATGCATATAGTAGCTTGTCTTCATCGGTTAAACTTTGCATGCAGGACACATCAATTGGCTGAGACCACCAAACAACAGACGAGCAAGGTTGGCTTTCTTTTTCTGTTCTCTCTTCTTGGCATTTCGAATTTACTATGTAACTTTTTCAAAACCCATTTACGACCTAAACTCTTGGATCCATTTCTGTACTCATTATCTTCACAGGATACTGTATAAACTGAAGCAGAAGTTAGAAGAGGGCTGTAAAACTGTACAAAACTGGAGCTATAGCGCTTTTATCGCGCATTGATGATATAGTGAAATGCTTTGATTAGGTCTGTTGTATTGTTTCTTTATCAATGTAGAATTAGAGAAGCTTGTATTGTCTCTGGCTTCTATTAATACATTCACACATTGGTGATGGTTCAAATCTTTTACCACTCTACTATTCTCATCATTCATGGTTTTCCAGACTTGAGACAAAGTGAATAATACAATCTATGAAATGAAGCTTCAATCGTGGACATGTATTTGTTGGCTCTGTAGCTGTTCTAACTTCTGCTTTTACAGTAACTTCTGCTGTAAGTGTTAATATTCTTTTACAACCCACTCTGGATTCTGGAAGCTTGATTCAAAGTGACATGTAAAGAAACCTGAGAAAAGGATACATAAACTTTGTAACATACAAAAAATTGTTACAGAAACTTTGTTGAAGAACACATAAACAAACATTGGTATACAGTGTATGAAAGAATGGACAATTATAAACTGAATACTGAGATTATTCATGACACTTGAGAAGATGGCTTCTTATGATAGAGTCAGCTCTCCTCATAGAATTCCAACTTGGTTTCAAAGGACCTGAGTTATTCATTTCAAGGGCAAACATCCTCTCGGAGACAAATCGGCTATACATACAATTCAAGCTTCGATACTGTAATGTCTGTCAATAATCCACTATGACACTATGCAGCTTACGCGCTAATATTAACAATATCTATGGTACTAAAATTAGCTCATTCCAAAATTGGCTTCCAGGGGTAAACATCTCACAGGTAGGAGCCTGACCCGGATATAAATATCTTGCAAGCTTCCCTGAGATACTTAAGCTAATGTGCTTAGTCCTAGTAAGCCTCACTATACGTAACATTCATTTGGCAAAATCCCATCTTCTTTCATTTTTCTAAACAGCGCATCTGCTTCACGCCGTAGTCCTTTCTTGTACAATCCTAACATCATTGTAGTGTATGTCCAAATATCAGGCATCAATCCTTGGCAGTTGAGACTACAATATATATCCCAAGCATCTGCAACCTCACCAGCCTTACACATCCCGCGAATGATGATATTATACGTAACGATATCAGCATCCATTCCATTCTTCTGCATATCTGCCAATATCACCAATGCTTTCTCTATCTTCCCATTATCACATAAACCATGTAACAAAACGTTGTAAGTGATAATATTAGGATGCACACCACAAAAAACCATCCGTCTGAAAATTTCTTCAGCAACATTAAGCTTACCCGCTCGACAATAACCCTGAATAAGAATTGTGTAAGTGACTGTATTTCTAACCACTCCTCTCTGAGACATCTCGCAGAAGAGTTTCATCCCATGCTCTACCTTCTTAGACTTGCAATATCCATTAATGAGAATACTATAAGTTACAACATCTGGAAAGCAACCTTTGCTAACCATAAAACCAAACATTTCCTCTGCTTCATCTAGGCGACTGTACATACAAAGCCCGTAAATCAGTAAACTATAAGTAACAATATCAGGATCCAAAGATCTTCGGATCATCTCCTCATAAAATTCTTCAGCCTCTGAAACCCTTCCTTCTTTCACACAAGCATCAATCAACGCATTGAAAGTAAATACATCAGGGTAGATCTCCCTCTTGGTCATACAGCTTACCATTCGAGTAGCATCACTCCACCTCCCCGAACTACAAAGTCCAGATATAAGAGAATTGTAGGTAACCACATCCGGTCCAATCCCGTCTTTCTCCATCCGGTTTAAAAGATCCAACGCGTTATCAACCTGCTTGCTTTTGCAAAGACCATCAATGATTGTATTGTAGATCACAACATTAGGCTTATATCCCATTCCCACCATTTGATCAAACATATACAAAGCATCGTAAACCCTATCACCGCGACAGAAACCGTTAAGCAACGAGCCAAACGTGACAATGCTAGGCTCATGACCAAGTTTAATCATCTTCCCAAGAAACGATAACGCAAGAGAAAGCTGAGAACATCTACAGAAACAATTCAATAAGATATTGCAAGTACAGAGATTATGTGGAATCCCTAACATTTGCATCTGTTCCCAGAGATAGATCACAACATCATACTTCTTCATCTTGGAAATAGCACTTAGTAATCTACTGAAATCAGCAATTGAAGGAAGAGGACGACATTGAACCATGTGAAAGAAGAGATCAAGAGAATCGTCTAGTTTCATAAACCGAATCCCATTTCTCAACATTTCTCGATAATCACTGCCATTAGAATAAGCTCGTCTCGAGAAACAGAAACCGCAAATGCTAAACGACGACGACGGAGAAGTTCCGGAATTACCTGAATAGAGAAGATTCCGATGAAGAAACGACTTCGCTTTTGAAGAAATCGATCTCCTCATGCTTCAAAGCTTGAGTTTTCGTTCTCAATCTCTGTGGAAGAGAGCTTGAAGGAGGAGGAGAGAAGTGGTAAAACCTCCCCAATTCTTCTTAACCAGTTTAGAATTCACCTGAATTTTTTAATTGGGGTTTCGGTTATTTTAAGGGTTTTAAATCAAACCGGATCAGAACTAATCGGTTAACCCGGTTCTGATTTTACCAAACAACATTCATTATGTCAAGTAGTTCAATGTGATCTTAGGGACAAATATGAGCATTAATGACAAAACATTGGGAAACTATGGATGTTTTGTCGGAAATTTCAGGTGACGCTAATTACTTCTTAGAACGTTAAGCATTTTATCTTGTTTTGACCATTATAGCTAGTGGTTTAAAACTTGTACACCAAATTCGATCCATATTTAGGTCAAAAAATTTAGACATCCATAACCCAACTCTTTATTTTATCTTTAGATCCATTAACAATGTTTACACTATATAGATTCAACAGAATTTCTACAAATAAGAATGCAAATATATTATCAATGAATTGCAAAGAGGCATTTTTTTAGAAGTTGGCCAGCTAGCCATCTCTGAAACAGGATAGAGCTTTAATTTCCACTGGTGTATATTCTGCTGTGTGCCCACCTCCCTGTAGATTAAAATCAATTTTTTTACCATTTTATATGCAAGTTAGGGAAAAGATTTGTATAATTACAATGGAAAAATAAAAGACTTGCTTTGACAGTAGCTAATGTCATATTATTGGCATATGTCTGAGCGTATCCAGCAACTTGATTGTTTATCATCCATGGCCTCCAATTATCAATGATGGAGTAATTAAGAGATCTTATACAAATCAGTTTCAAGAGTTGATATAAAACTTGTTGAGATTTCTTTTTGGAGAATAGTGGCGATCACGACATGGTGGTGCCTTATCTAAGTAAGCAATTTCCATATATATATATATATATATATATATATATATATATATATATATTTTGCTTTTCCTTGGGTTCTCTTAACAACAGCAAATTTAGAATTGGGTAAGATATTTGTTTTTTAAGTTGTGGGCAGATTCGGAGAACCTTGGGTAGCAAAACTTATCGCGGTTATTAGAGATCCAGTGATATACAAGTAATAACTATTTTAAATAAGTAAGATAAGAGACATTGATGAAATCGTGTTGTAACTATACGTACATATTTATACTTCTTTCAAGTTGTGTGGTGTTCAAATGGGCCACCATGACCTTCAAAATCTGCATGTGACAAATATTTGTAATATAACTTTGATTTTATATTTGAAAGCCATTATTTCAGATAAAAAAGGTTTTGGTTTGAGATTTATCTGTCGGATCAGGGTTCATTTGTTTTGTCGGATTCTGATTTCGTTTTCAATTTTGGTTTCCTTCAAACTTGGCAAGCTTTGTTTTAAGTAGTTCCTTAAACAAGGTCAAACTCTGTGGTTAAGACTTAAAATCAAAATTTTCGGTGGAATAATAGATAGATCACCCTAATTTTATGTAAAATCATTTTCTAAACAAATGAAACTCCTAGCTAGACTCCTAGGGCCAGTAAACGAAGTCAAAACTACATTTGTTCAACTTCGACAGAGAAGCCACATTTGCAGCGTTTCGTTTTCACAGAGGTTTCCTCATCAAAGGTTTCTTCCTCATCAAGAAACACATGTTCATGACTTTCATCTTCATTACGAGACTTTCTTACTCGTGACTTTTCTCCTCTCTTAGCCACTCTCTGCTTTTCAGGTGCTTTCACATTCTTTGCCTTAACGACTGTTTCTGAATTCACTTCCAAACTCTTGGCTTCGACATCGTTAGAGTTATTAGCGTAACGGTTTTTCAATCTTTCACGGGTTAAGATAGACGAAAGAAGCTGATACCATCTCGAAGCTGCTTGTGCCTCATTTCTTCTTCTCTCCTCTTCTTCTTTCTTTTCTTGTTCTTCTGCATATGCCTAACCAAAACAACAAGAAAAACAAGATATAACCAACGGATCCATATTCAAAACATGGTACTCTGTTTCAGATTGAAAATTAAAGAGATTATACCTCGAGGATTGTGTCTTTGAACTCGGTACAGACCACAATACCTTCAAAAATAGGAGTAGCACCTCCACTTCTGTACTCGAAACCAACCATGGCAGGTGCATAATCTATACCGAATCTCTTAGCAACCGCAAATATTCGAGGAAACCTTAAGTGGACTGTTCCAGGTGGGAGACATTTCTCAGACCAGACATCAACTTGACCGCGCTCGTTCTGAAAAAAACATAAGGATTATACATTTATACACTATTCCCGTCTACAAAGTATGTTTTGTTTTAAAGTATTGATGAAGTTGCAACTGCAGAAGCGATATAAACAAGGACAAATACAACAACATTTGTTTTACCTTGGGCACAATTCCATTAACAGCGGGAGGGAGACACAATGGTTCCATTTGCCACTTCCCATATAGTTCCATGCAAGAAGAACCACCTTTAATGTTGTTGTCGCCATCTTCAAAATCTTTTACTTTCTTGAACTTCGAGTTTCGCTTAAGAATCTAAGGTAATAATGGACTTCAAGAGTTGATCATCAAACCGAAAAAAAAGGGGAACGACTAAGATAATCATCAGGGAGAGAATAAAACACGGAAACCTTTGAGGGAACTTCATTCGCCTTAAGTTGTAGCCCATCACGAAGCCATCTTTCTTTTGTTTTAAGAGTCTGCACACAGGTTCGAGGATATACTGGATGACCAGAGCAAAATCCCAGAACTGGACCTTTTGGGTGAAGTATCTGGTTCTTGTGAAGCCATTTCTCAATAGCATATATTTCATGACTTTTATAAGCCTGCAAGTTTAAATAAAGGGATTTTTTTAGCTGAAGGGTTTAAATGAAGTATGAGCTTTAAATTTATTTGTCAGGTTACACCCACTTTACCTGCTGGTTAGTAGGAAGAGACTCAGTCAGCGCCCGTGTAGCCAACTCCATATCTTCAAGAGCACTCCTTATACCAAACGACGAGCTACTCGAGGAAGCTCTACTAGAAACAGGATTTAGGCCATTGAAATTTCTCAGAGCAATGTCTTCATCGTGAGTTGCACCTGACTCGAGATGTACTAACGGTGCTAATACCATATCCCACCACACTGAAGACACCCGTTTGGATGAAATAGTGTGCCACTTTGTACAGTACCTGAATAAGAAAAGTGTCAGAGGGAATTAGATGTAAAGAAGTATCTAGAAATGGAAACTGTTTGCACTTTGCAAGCAAAGGATATGTAAAAATAGAAGATGTTAATTGTCCAACAACAAAGTAACTGTAATACAGTCAATAGAAAACCTGCGAGTGACATCTTTAGCTCCACCAGCAGCAAATGCAACAACATATCTGAGAACGGTTTTGCATGCGGCAGCTGCTGCTTCAATGTTTTGCTCTGCATCTATCATTCCATTAACAGCATCGACATGGACCCATTTCCCATCCATGTTTTCCCCATTGCAATACACCTCAAGCCAACAAAGGGGAGAATCTACTTTCTTAGAACCGAAAGCCGTGGATATTACTTGGTCAGAAACTGACGAGCTATTACTTATTTTTGTTATTTCACGAACTTTCTTCGTATTGTTCACTTGAGAGCTCTGTTGGTTGTCTGCAGTTGCAGACAAAGCCATGGCTATTTGCCTCTCGAACTCAACATCTCCTTTCCTCCTTGTTCCGTCAGATTTTATGGACATTCCTGCTTCACAAGATGAATTGACTGCATTGTCTTGTACCTGATCAGAGCCCAGGGGATTCCCAAGCTGAGGCTTTTCAAAGGGACTTTTATTCTTAACATGGGAGGAAGATTTCTTCGGGTATGACGAGATGGCCTGCTGTTTTGGTACCATAAGTGTTGACGTCCTGAATATCCCATGCTTCATTTTAGCTCTGTTTTGACCTGATGATTCATTCCTATCGGCCCCAGGTTTTAAGGATGCAACATCAAGAATAGACACAAACCTGTAAAACTCAACTTATTACAAAAAACTCGAAACACGCTTGGCATACTAAGCTGTAAGTATTATAAATAAGTAACACTCCAGAAACGATGGTACCGTAAATAGTTATCTGACCAAGATTAATCTTGAAAAGCATAATGTCAATGAACGTTATGGATCTAAATAATTAGCCAAATAGGACTGAGGAAACTCATTAACATGCAAGAATGGAGTTCTCATATGCCACTTTAGACAAGGTGTCATTGATACACAGTAAAAAACAGATTCACAACCAAGCTCAGAAACCAAATAGAAATACTATATTGTGGCAACATAACAAGTATCACATACCGGGTTGTGAGCTTTAATGCTCTAAGCAAAGCAACAGCCAGTGCTGCAAGCTGCAAAAATGTTTCCATAAGTTTCGTAAACAGAGGTTTCAACAATACAAGTAACCATATAATGAAAAGGTTCAATGGCATAAATCTGATCCCAAGCTTACCTCTTCCGCTGTGCCTTTACGAGATTCAAGAGCAAATGCTAGGGATGTACGAAAAGATTTCTCAGAACTGGGAGAACAACTAACAGAAAAGTTTTCACGAACCTACAATTTAAACCAGGGAACATTTGTTTAACCTTTCCATTAGAACAAAACAAAAGCTACATGCCAGTAAATCCATACCCAACGAAGAAGAGGGGCTATATCCTTGACAGTAACTTTCTCGAGATTTGATACTTTTGTCAAGTATGATGGTAGAAGTGAAAGCAAGGCAGCCTGCACGTTAAATGTAAAAACTAAACTTTATATCGCAGGTTGCAATATGAAAAATTTAACTTTGAAGCAACTGCTAACACTGTTGTATTCAATTTATTCACCTGAATCAAGGGATCATTACAAGCACTGTCAACTATCCTCCCTCTTGCAAGCAGACAGAGCAAGTGCACCTTATGGACAAGTTCCGCCCGTACCTTTGAGACAAAGCACAAATCTCTAAAGCAACCACATTTTAAAGAATAAACAAAAGTAAGCATATTGTGTTTCCTAAGCACAGTATACCTTGTCTTCTGCTGTTGCACGGTATGCATTCTTCTGCTTCTTAGCATCAGGAACATCATCATCAAATTCTATGGTTAGCTCTCTGGTGTCATCAACATTATTATCATCAACCGTACTATCAAGACTAGGGATTGGACAGTCTTCCCAGTCTGAATCATTCATTTCATCATCATCAACATTACCACATCCCCTGTCCTCTAGAACGTTATCAATCAATCTTGCGTCGAGCGCTTGCTTTCCCTTACCGTTTACGCCTTTATCCCGCTGCAATGATAGAAGAGTATTAAATAATTTTACACTCCCGGACAACATAGGACTAGATAAGACAAAAATCTCCACTGTCCCAAGAAAATCTTTAGGCATAGGACAAGGAAACTATTTTTAACAGCCATTGATAATTGGTTAGTAGTACCACGGACTTCACAATCTTCAAGGAAACCTTGAAAACAATCAATAGAATTCGTTGCTTCTAACATCTTAAGTACCCTGGTAAACATAGTGAAATCATTATAACAATAATGTTGTTTGCATGAATAGAAGAACAAACCTTAGCGGAATCACAGTTATCATCTTGCTTCTTCTTGCCTCGAGAGCCACGGGCGCTGCTTTTGTCTAGAACTTTGTTGACTGCTACTCTAGAGGCTTGTGCAAGCCTACAATTCTTACTTTCACTTCTAGACTTCATCAAGAGAAACCTAAGCATTAAAACCAGAAAGACAACGGTAAGACAATCCCAAAACGGAGTCATCATAACTCTTTGCAACTTTCATCAATGATTAAACTTTAACAATATAATATCCAATTCCAAAGATAATGTGTAATGTTCTCGCATAGAGTTCTTGAGGTTACATTACCTAAGACTAAGAAAGAGACAATATTTACTAAAAAGACAAAAGCTTTCTGAATAATCATGCTCACAGAATATCACATACCGTCAAACATTACGATTTTATAACTAAAACACTCTTCAAATGAATACCAAGCAAGGATGGTTTTTTCTCCTCGATTTTCTCAAGAGTCAGGGGATTATAAAGAACGGAAATACAAATTTGAAGTCACAAGGATACTTACCCACGACTCAATCATGCGACTCACAGCCGTCGGAGGCAGACGTATTCGACGGAGCCAAGGATTTCACGCGCCAATTCTCCCGACAACGACCGACGTACGGAATACAACAACAACAAAAAAAAACTCCGACTCCGATAGAAGTGGAACGATAAGGGTCATTGATTTCTTTAAGATGGGGCCATCACTTCATTAAACCGCTTCGATATCGCCACGTCACTTCTCCTTTTGGATATTAAAAATAAGGTAAAATTCCAAAATAAATCACAACTATTTAAAATTTGCGAGAAAAAAACTTCAATTTTTTAAATTGCTAAAACAAAATATTGGCAGATTTATTCACACAATCTCAAACAAAAAAAATTGAGGTTTTTTCAAGCAAATTTTGAATACATG